>NW_007726972.1:439923-537495 GCF_000696425.1 Galeopterus variegatus
TAGTTCTTACTATCTTATGAAAATTAATTGTAATAAAACGTACTTTCAAAAATTTGATGTAAATTCTTTAACTAGTAAAGATATGCAGTACAATCAACTCACATTTGAAAACAATCTTCTGCTAAATATCTTCATCATAAAAAGATCTTAAGAGGATTGTGCCTCTGCAGGATGTGAGGTACTAGTTGGTGAGAAAAAGGAAGGGGGCAAAAAAAGGGGGGGGGGGAGCGGGTGGAGAAGTATTGGGGAAACTAATCTTTAAAAATTTATTCATTGTTTTCTATGGTCTTTTCAGCTAACCATTACTGGTAATGCTGTGGTCTGTGCTTAAAATAAAAGACCAATAAGTATTTGAAAAATATGTGGCTTGGTCACCATTTTGCAGTGTATGTAAAAGTATGTTTGTGTTTGTATATTTCTCTCCCTTTCTCTCTCACTGGAAAACAGAAGGACAGTCTTTCCTGGTTTCTTTCCTATCAGAGAAGGAGTCATGAAATCAACATCATTAATACACAAATTAACTATTTCACTGGAAAATCTTTTAGTCAAATGTATGAAGAGCACAATTTTGAAAAAAAAGAACTATTTTGTACAATAATCCTAATAATGCTTTGTGAAGAATCTAATTTCTGACTTTCTTTTCTGACTTAACTTTGGTTCTACCTTTCCCAAGAAACCTTATTTAAACTCCTTATTCTTCTGGTTTCCTTCCATGTTATACCTTCACTGTAGATAGGTCGAATGCACCTTCTTTATTCACCCTCTTACAGCACATTAACACATTAGATTAAGTTAGGTCTTTTTTTTTTTTTTTTTTTTTTATATCACCTACTAAACGTAAATGCTATTTTGAGGGCCTTTGAGAGCATGCCTTACTAATCATTATATCACCAGGGCATTGCCTGGTATGCATTAATCTTCACTAAGTTTTTTAAAGAATAGATAAATAAAATATCCATTACAAAATAGGAGTATGTACCCATAGTCATCATAAACATTGTTTTAATGCTTTACAAAGAAAGCAAAATTCATATGTATTGAGGGAAAGTAAAGACTAATTTTTTGTTCATTTATAAAGCAAATAAAGTACTTAAACTAGTCAAAGAAAGTGTTTTCTCATATTTTTTCAAGAACCAAAAAAAAAAAAATGAGTAAACAATAATAGCATGGCAATTAAAATGGGAACATTGCGAACATTTTCAAATGATCTATTTCTTTTAATTCCTACGTAGTGTGTTAAGGGACGCCCCAACCCCTACTGACCTTAACATATGCATTCTGCTTCTGTACAAATCGCTTGCTAAAATAAATTGGGGAATAAACAGAGTAGCATGGCCAACGCCATTTTAGGCGGCTCTGCCATTTTAGCCTGGAAAGTCCTGGGAATCCAGGGTGGGGAGGGGCTACAGGGCTAACCACAAAATTAGCTTATGTATCGCTGGCTTGCTTGCATTGGCTAGATTGTGTCAGGTGTGAAAAATTCCCACCTAGCTAAAAATAAAAGCTGCGAGAGGTCTCAACTCAGGGCTGCACTTCTCGATTGGCCTGCGTATCCCTGGCTGCCAGAAATAAACTTTTTTCCCTTTCCTATGACCCGGTTCTCGTGGGCAAATTTCTTTTACCCGTCGGACATTGGCCATAACAAGTGCATATTCAAAACATTAGTAGTATATTTTTGCCTATTAATCCTAGAAATTTGTGCTGATATAAACTTTTATATTATGAGAGAAAAAAATCCAATTTTGAAAATAAAAGAATAAAAAGTCTTTGGGCATAAGGTAAGGACTGAGATGCACTGAAATCTAAATACGTTACAGTGCTGCTTTGACATTTATGCTTTCTTTAGCCGCAAGCATATATAAGGCAATACTTTGAATCTAAAAAATTAAAATAGCAGTGCATTCAATATGAATAAATACAGTGTTCTAATTTTAACCAAACCTGGAGATTACCAAGGAGATGAAATAATGGCTGGTTACAGCAATAAGTGATTCTAAGGCTTCTCTTGGTTTCTGATACTAAGCAAGCTCAAATACCATTCGAGCAAAATCGTTTACCTTTTGTTGGCTTCAATTTTTTTCTTAATTTGTAAAATAAGGGTATCAGGTTAGTTTCTTAAAGTCCTTTTTTGTTTTATTTTTCTGAGGGAAAATTACTATTGTTACTATATCCAAGACTTGTATATATATATTAATGTAAATATATGAAATATTGAAGGCCAAACTAAAAAAATAAACAAACTTTTTCCCCATTAATTTACTTCAGATATACATGCAATAAAATGTTTGCAACATAATGCTATAGTCATATTTATTTATATATTTCAGAAACTTATTTCCAATTCCTTACTTAATAAATTAGTAAATATGTACTTAATTCTTAACACTCTGAAGAAGTATAACAGTATATTTTAAAGCTTACTTAAAAGATTATTAAAAAAATAGAGATTCTAGGAATAAAACCCAAAGATGTTTAATATGATATACATTATACACTATATATCTTTCTTCTACAAAGTTCGGATGATGCAGAAGCTCAAGTGCCTACTGCAAAAATAAATAAATGAATTCACTATAACCTTGTACTGAAGTCCTCTGTTCAATACAGATGGAAAAAAAAAAAAAAAAGCTTACTTCTGCAGCTGGTTTTGTTTTTGCTCTTGGGATAATCCAGAAGGGCTTTGGATTTTATTGTAATTCATGTACAAATTCTCACATCTCAGAAAAGCTACCAGCAAAATTCTAGTAAAAGAAATTAAGTAATTTAATCATGGTATAGTGGAGTGAAATAATTATATTACAGTGATAGCTAAAGAATAGCTAGACCAAGGAAAATAAGGTTTATAAATGCAGTCTTTTTCTTTATCATTTCTATTCCATTCTTTCTTCCTCTGTGCTCTATACAGTTAGTTATTAAAACAACATTTTATGGAAGTATAGAATTTGCTTTTTCATAAAAATAATTAGCACATTTTAAATTAATATATTTAATTCATAGCACGTAAAATGTTCACAACTACTCTTGGTTAGAGGTCTGAAATCTTTTCTTCTCCCCCACTTCCTTTCCTTTCTCCCAAGACTGTGACAGTCTCTGTTAGCTTTTTGTAAAGGAACGTTTTACATGTGAATGCCTTTAATTGACTCCATTTACCAAATAATGATGGATAATAGCCTTGATCTCTCTGGGAAAGTGTTTACAAGGTCAAGTCTTCTCCCCTACCTCCCCCCGCCCCCCGCCCTCCTCTGGGTTAGTTTTTCAAGCCTATTTTGATTCAGGGAATAACTTTAGTAGAAAGTCAGGATTTCTCTCTGGACCAGTAGAGATGTCATTGTGATCAAAGCATCTGTGTGAAAATAAACATTTTCTGGTACCATCTTTCCAAAATAACAAGCTTAAATAACTTTAAGCGAAAGAGATTTGGTAGTAATGAGATTTTACAGTAATATAAATTGAATGCAGTGATTGCATACACATTTGAAGACAGCAATTACCCAAAGTGTAATCTGTAGTCAAATTATTGAATGACATTCTGTACTCTAGAAAAGTTTAGCTTTATTCACACATTCAACAAATGTTTATTGAGCCTTTATTATGTGCCCGCCACTTGGCTAGGTGTTGGGAAAATAATGGTGAATAAAAGGAGATTAGATCCAGGCCCTTATAAAGTTATAATAGGGGAGAAAGATATTAATCAAACATTCACACAGATTTAAAACTACAAATGAAGACAAGGTCAATGAAGAACAGAGATGACTTATTCTGGAGGATCAGGGATGCTTTCCCAGAAGAAGTAGTATTTTACTTGACATCTAAGGTTTGAGTCTTCATTGACTAGGCAAATACTGAGGGGAAGGGGATTGGAGGTGTGGGAAAGACATATGCAAATGTCACCTATCAGAAAGGAATGGAAGGCAGAGGGCAAAGGAGAGACGTATGAGATGAGGCTGTGGAGATGGAAGTAGGTAGGGATAGCACTAAGCAGGGAGTTAGACAGCTTGTTAAAAGACTCTGGCCTTTGTCTTATCTCATTGGCAAACCTGTGTTTCCAGTAATGGACTAACAAGAAAAGATTTGGTTTAGTGCTGAGGAGCAGAAGACATATGGAAATGTGTTAAGGTTAGAAAACAATTAGAATGAAGAGTTCTTTTGAGAATGTTGGCTTTGTAGAGGGGGAACAAAGGTGTGGTGGATGTGGGAGACAAGAGCTTTATTTTTAGATGAAAGTGACTTAGATATTTCAAAATATTAATGGGGGATCCATTTGAGTAAAAGAGTTTGAATATATAAAAGGCATCTAGTTTGAGCTAAGATTAAAGTTTGCTGATTGTGGGTGGGACATTAGTTCCACAGCTCACGGGGAAAGGATTTTAGGGGTGAACAAGAATTGAGGACTGGATCAGGGGATCATGAGGTACTGTGGGCTGGGGACAGAGGTCCAGGTGGGCACTGGCACTCTAGGCCTTTGCACTTTGGAATGAGAGCTTGGTAAATGTGGTCTCAAGATTTGTTTTTTGTTTTGTTTGGGGGGGACGTGGGGGAGTAGGTGGGGCCACAGGGTTTAAAGGTATTTAAATATTTTTTTCTCATGCATAATCTTTCAAATTTTTACGTAAAAGAGATTAAATAATTTTTTTCTGGTCTGTGATGAAAGAAAAGACGGCATGAAATAATATCGACTTCAACTGATGAAAGCTTAAAGAACATAAGCTCTTTTATAGTTGGAAACAATGCTAACCAAATTTTTCCTTTTTAAAGAGTGTCCTTTTTACTTCTTAAATTCAGATATTCTTAGAAGTGATGAAATAATACACCAAAAGCACATAAAGAAAAAAGGTAGTTCAGGTAATCTTAAGACAATTCAGGTAAGCCCTATCAAAACTTGCAATAGTTTAAGACTATACAATTTCTATCAATAACTGTAGATAAAACATTACTATAAACACTATTAAACTGATTCTTGTTCATGCATGTATGTACTAATCATGTTGTTAATAGTGTCTGCTACACCTAAAGAGTTTTCAGGAGAAATGGTATGACCTGCTACTGTGGTGGCTTGGCCAGGCAGGGATGCCTTATCCAAGGGCAGCAATCTACAAGGAAGCAAAGGATGAGTTGAGCCAATTTAAATCTCTTTCAAAAATTTAATTGAGATAATTAATTATTTAATGATGGATGATAAAATAGAAATAATACCTAGAGAAAAGCCAAGATGTAGAATCAGCGCCATAACATAGGATAAAGGATATGGAACTAGGGTCGTTGAATATTATGAGGTATTGTGGCAGACACAGGCAGGAAGAAGCAGAAAGAAGCATAAACTGAAGGAATGTGGCAGAGAACAACATACAGTACTGAGCAGAGAGAAAGACTCAGCACCCTTCTGAAGAGAGGCATTGAGAGCCAGAGAGATGCAGATGAGGAGCAGGGAGCTGAGACAGTAATGGCAGAGGATTAACCAGAGTGAAGTTGCAGAAATTCACAAGGGGAAAGTGACAAGAGAACTGCCCTGGTTCCTTCTGGTTTTAGAACTGAGTTTCTGTCTGTGTGAGATATAGCTCAAATTCTCTCCTAGTTTCCAGAAACATTCCTGCATTTCCTACTTCCATTAGTCAGGATAGCTTGAGCAGGTGTCATTCATTGAAATCCTTAGTCTATATGGAATGTGGATGATTTTCCTCCTGAGATGACCTAAAGACCGGAGATAGGCTGCAGGTAGACTTCGAAGAGGGACTCAGAGCATGAGTACAGTGTTACTGTGGTGTCTGACTTGAGCTACCTTTGCACATTTGCTTATCTCTCTGACCTTCCTCTTTACTCATCAGTAAAGTTAAGTATTTAAGTTAAATAATCCTTATGGTCTCCCTCTGGTACTTCTCTTTCTGGTTTCACATGAAAAATCTGATTTTCACCATATTGAATAGATCTTTACAAAAGATATGACTACATTTGTAAATTAAATCATTGGCTATTATCCAAATTATTCAAACTGATATACTAATAGAAAGCTTTTTTGCAGGGGATGGAGTATGCAAGCATAAAGAGTAGCACTTGAGGGCCGGCCCGGTGGCGCACTCGGTAGAGTGTGGCGGCGCTCCCGCCTAGGGTTTGGATCCCATATAGAGACCAGTCCGCTCACTGGCTGAGCACGGTGCAGGTGCAACACCGAGGGTTGCGATCCCGTTGCCAGTCGCGGTACGGGCGCAACACTGAGGGTTGCGATCCCGTTACCGGTCACGAAAAAAGACAAAAAGGAAAAAAAAAAAAAAAAGAGTAGCACTTGAATCAAGCCTTAAGACCCTAAGGCTTAATGTAAAACACATGAGACATTTAAATATGTAAATAGCTTTTATATTTTAAAGCCTAAGACATCTCAAAATGTTTGCCATGTGGTAACTGTTGGTGAGCAATTCCACATATATCAATAACTAGGTTTTATTGATCATTTTTTTCAGCCAGTATTATTACAGTTAATACGGGTTGTAAGTATACTTTTCCAGTGAGAACTTACAATCTAGTGGAGAAGGCAAAATAAACAAAGTAAATATTCAATTATCTTGGTATGTCATATGAAGATTAATCATTGTAGTTTTCAGGAAATGTGTTATCAAAGAGGCTAGCAAGCCCAGGGTTATGGGCTCCCTCCTTCCCTCCAGGAAGGGGGGAAATCTAAGCTTGTACCTAAAGAATTAGTAGGAGAAAGCGAGTTTGAGATAGGAGAATATGGACAAAGAAGAAAGACATGGAGAAAAACATGAACATCACATGGCTTAATACTTATATTTGAGAATTTCAAAGAGACTCAAACATTTGTTGTTTTCCTTGATGCCATATATTATTATATGTGATTACTGTCAGCTGTCACATTTTAAATCTTGTAAGTATATTGCTATTTTTTATATTGGTGAACTTTTTAAAAAATTTTAATTTATCAATATACGATGTAGTTGATTTTCCTGTCCCTTTATGAATTCTACTTTCCCCCTCCCTCTTCCCTGCCCCCATCAACATCATATCTGTTCACTTGTCTTAACAAGTTCAAGGAATTGTTGTTATTGTTGTCTCTTCTTCCCCACCCCCCACCATTTATTTGTTTGTATATTTATTTATTTGTAGCTCCCACAAATAAGTGAGAACATGGGTTATTTCTCTTTCTGTGCCTGACATTTCACTTAATATAATTTTCTCTAAGTCCATCCATGTTGCTGTGAATGGTAGTATTTCATTCTTTTTTATAGCAGAGTAGTGTTCCATTGCATAGATATACCACATTTTCCATATCCACGAATCTGATGTTGGACATTTGGGCTGGTTCCAATTCTTGGCTATTGTAAATAGTGCTGCAATAAACATGTGAATACAGATATCCCTTCAAAATGATGATTTCCATTCCTCTGGGTATATTCCCAGCAGTGGAATAGCTGGGTCATATGGTAGATCTACCTGTAATTGTTTGAGGAACCTACATATTATTTTTCATAATGGCTGCACCACTTTTCAGTCCCACCAACAATGTAGGAGAGTTCCTTTTTCTCTGCAGCCTCACCAGCATTTATCATTCTCACTCTTTTGGATATTAGCGATCCTGACTGGAGTGAGATGGTATCTCAAAGTGATTTTGATTTGCATTTCCCAAATGCTGAGTGATGTTTAGCATTTTTTTCATGTGTCTGTTGGCCATTTGTATATCTTCCTTTGAGAAATGCCTATTAGCTCCTTTGCTCATTTATTAATTGGGTTACTTGTTTTTTTGCTGTGAAGTTGTTCGAGTTCCTTGTATATTCTGGATATTAATCCTTTGTTAGATGTATATTTTGCAAATATCTTCTCCCACTCTGTTGGTTGTCTTTTTGCTCTGTTAATTATTTCTTTTGCTGTGCAGAAGGTTTAGTTTGATATAATCCCATTCTTTTATTTTTTGTTTGGTTGCCTGTGCTTTTGGGGTCGTATTCATGATGGCTGTACCCAATCCTACTTGCTGGAGTGTTTCCCCTATGTTTTCTTTAAGGAGTTTTATTGTTTCAGGATATATATTTAATTCTTTAATCCATTTTGAATTGATTTTGGTATATGGTGAGAGGTATGGGTCTAATTTCACTCTCTTGAACATGAATATCCAGTTTTCCCAGCACCATTTGTTCAAGAGGTAGTCTCTTCCCCAGTATGTATACTGGGTGCCTTTGCCAGAGATCACTTGGCTGTAGGTGTATGGGTTGATTTCTGATTTCTCTTGTCTATTCCATTGATCTTTGTGTCTGTTTTTATGCCAGTACCATGCTGTTTTGTGCATTATAGCTTTGCACTATAGTTTAAAGTCAGGTAGTGTTATGCCTCCAGCTTTATTTATTTATTTATTTTTTTAAGGATTGCTTTGGCTATTTGTGGTCTTTTGTTATTCCATATAAACATCTGGATAGTTTTTGCCTGTTTCTGAGAAAAATGTCATTGGAATTTTGGGGGGATTGCATTGAATCTGTCAAACACTTTGGGTAGTATGAACATTACACAATGTTAATTCTTCCAATCCAAGAGCATGGGCTATCTTTCCATCTTCTGTGTCCTCTTTAATTTCTCTGCAGTGGTTTGTAGTTCTCATCACAGAGATTTTTCACATCCTTGGTTAATTTTATTCCTAAGTATTTTATTTTTTTTGGTGGCTGTTGTAAATGAGCTAGTTTTCTTGATTTCCTTTTCTGCATGTTCATTGTTGGAGTATAGAAATGCTACTGATTTTTGTGTGTTGATTTTGTGTCTTGCAACTTTGCTGAAATCATTTATCAACTCTAAAAGTTTTTTTGTGGAGGCTTTAGGCTGTTTGATTCATAGGATCATATCATCTGCAAACAGGGACAGTTTGACCCCATATTTTCCAATCTGGATGCCCTTTATTTCCCTCTCTTCTCTGATTGCTCTGGCTAGTACTTCCAACACTGTGTTAAATAGGAGTGCTGAGAGTGTGCATCCTTGTCTAGTTCCTGTCCTTATGGGAGAACAGCTTTCAGCTTTTCCCCATTCAGGATGATATTGGCCGTGGGCTCGTCATATACAGCTTTAATTGTGTTGAGATACTTTCCATCTATACCTAACTTGGAGAGAGTCTTTATCATGAATGAATGTTGAGTTTTGTCAAATGCTTTTTCAGCATCTGTAAAGATGATCATATGTTCTTTGTCTTTGATTTTAATGATGTGGTGTATCACATTTATTGATTTGCATATGTTGAACCAACATTGCATCCCTGGGACGAATCCCACTTGATCATGTTGTATGTGTTGCTGTATTCTGTTAGTTAGTATTTATTGATGATTTTTGCATCTATATTCGTCACGGATATTGGCCTGTAACTTTGTTTTTTTATTGTATCTTTGGTTTTGGTATCAGGGTGTCATTTGCCTCATAGAATGAGTTTGGGAGAATAGCCTCTGTTTCAATCTTTTGGAATAGTTTGTAGAGAATTGGTATCAATTCCTCTTTGAAGGTTTGGTGGAAATCTGCACTGAACCTGTCTGGTCCTGAGCTTTTCTTTGTTGGGAGACTTCTAATAACAGCTTCAATCTCATTTATTTGTATTTATATGTTCAGTTATTCTATCTTGGCTACCTTGTGTGTGTACAGAAATTTATACATTTCCTCCAGATTTTCAAATTTGTTGGCATATAGTTGTTTATAGTAGTCACTAATGATTCTTTGTGTTTCTGAGGTATCAGTTATTATATCACCTTTTTCATTTCTAATTTTTTTTATTTGGGTCTTCTCTCTTCTTTTTTTAATTAGCTTTGCTAATCGTTTGTCAATTTTATTTATCTTTTCAAAAAACCAACTTTTTGTTTCATTGATCTTTTGTATTGTTTTTTGGTATCTATTTCATTAAGTTCTGCTCTGATCTTAATTATTTCTTTCCGTCTGCTAACTTTGGGTTTGGATTGTTCTTGTTTTTCTAGTTCTTTAAAGTGAAATGTTAGGTTGTTTACTTTCCATCTTTCCATTCTTCTGAAGGAAGCATTTAATGTTATAAATTTCCCCCTTATTACTGCTTTTGCAGTATCCCACAGGTTTTGGTATGATGTGTCATTAGTGTATTGCTATTTTTTATCTGATTGCTGTTCTACCTATAAAAAATATTATTTTTTATCAATTAATTTAACTCTGTCTGTCCCCTCCCCATATGGGAAAAGCAAGAAGGTGTTATAAGACTTTAACTATATTTAAGACATTGTTATTCACATACCAAAAAGACAAAAGTAGGAGCAGACTAAGTCTCCAGTAAATAATGAAAATTTTTCTTCCATTCAGTAATTCTGGTAGAAAAACTACACAAAGTAATAGCCTGACCTTGAAATAATCCTCTTTATTGAAGCTATAACTTATGTGCTGACAGCACAAGGGCTGAAACAAAGAACTGTGATTTATGTCTTGGTAAATGTAAAATACCAGAGAGAGTGATGCAGAGTCGTTCTGCTCACATTTATAGCTTTGGAGAAGTGAGTATTATTTGGCATTTTCAAAGTCTGGAAATTTGCATCTAATTATGGAGTGTGACATTGTCTGAGGCTGTATTGTTTTAAACTCTAATATAAATTTATATTCTCTGTATCTGTGTAAATTGGGCAAATCACTTTACTTCACTAACCTCAACATCTAGATAAATAAAATAGGGATAATGATATTATATCCCTTATAGGGTTGATGTGACTGTTACATGAAATTAGTATGTAGAGAGCTAATAACATTTTCTGGCACACAGTAAGCACTCAATAAATGTTAGTTATTAATATAATGCAAATCAAATATTGGATATCATTAACTGTCATCACCCAGCAGGAGGAATGAACAGCATCATATCGAAATTGGTACAGTAGCATAACAAATGTTTTATTTATATGCAAATTTTGTTTATGGGAGGGAAGTTTTTTTCTACCATGTTTTATCAGGGTGTGAGTATGGGAAAGTCATATAATTGTAGTTGCCGAAGAAAGCCAATTAGCATAACTTTATCCAAAGAGATTTCTGAATTTCTCAATATTAGTCAACCATATTTCATTCTCAAATATAAAAGTAACTTTAAATAATAAAGTTATAAAGCCATGGCCACATTTTATACTCACTGCTTTCATCATAATTTAGGTAGCAGCACGTCACAATGCACTCATTTAAAACCCACTTTGCATTAAGAGGGGTTGTAATTATTAGTAGCCAACCTTGTAGGAGATTGAAAACACAATCTTTCTTCTTTCATAATAGAAATGTCTAAAATCAAAGTACATATGTAAATCTTGGCTAAAAATGTTATCTGATTGGGAGCCTGTGTGTGACATGCCATCTGATATCATTCTGCCAACTACACAGAAAAACTTACGGAAACACTGACATTTCAGACAGATTTTCCCAGGACCGTGGAGGCATTCCCATTAATGTAAAGCTGTACTGAGAAACAAACAGTGCCTACCCATCAGGGAAAAAATTGACATCCACATCTTCCCAAATTTAGTCTTTTCTCTGTAGCTCAGAGAATTGAACTGTGCCCACCAGGCAGTTAGTATAAGTGCCTTTTTTTTTTTTTTTAGGCAGTCTATTCTTCCCATATTTTTCTCCATTTTTTTTAAAGAATTTAATTTACCAGAAAACAAGAAATAAATTTTGATTGACTGATGGATGAATTGATTGATTGATTTGTTTAGGAGTGGACACTGGTGCTATCACAATAATCTCTGTAGTTAAATTTCAGTCGTACATGCCAAGCCCTTTAGGCAAAGAATGAAGTAGCAAGGACCACGGTAGCAATATATTAAGGTTCTGTTGGTCAAAGTGTGAGATCTCCAGATGACAGAATGTGGGATATAGGCTACGAGACAATTCCACACTAGGTAAATCTAGATAAATGCTTAGGAAAAAATGCTTCCTAAATGTTGGAACTTTGGCTAAAAGCTATGCTTACATGGCTTTGAACTTCTCACATGAAATGGGGTTTTGAAGGAAGTCTAGAAAACAGTGACCATAGCCAAAGCCAATTTACAAAATGTGCCTGTAGACAAGCAGACTTATCTTCAGACCATGTTTAGCAAACAAAACAAAACAAACGGATTTTAAAAATATTGAGATACAAAGAAAAGAGAAACAAATCCTTTTGAAGAATCAGAGGAAGAATATATATCTGAAGTGTGCTTAATCATAAAGAAATGTTTTATAAACTGTTGTGGCATCTAGTATTGTCTATAACAAGGAACTATTAGTATCTCTGACATCAATTTGACATTTAGCCATGAGGTGTTTTTAATTATAAATGTTGTATAAAATATTTGGCTGAGAAATTTTTTTGAAGGGCTAACGTATAAGAACCTCTTACATATCCACTTATCAAAGAAAAACTACCACCTCCACACACTACCAAAAAATAGGTAAAAGATGTAATCAAATAATTCACAGAAGAAAAAGAAAAGTCCAGTAAATATAAAAGCATGTCAAAAATATGCAACTTATAAAGGGTAGTTATATATATGTTTTTTCTGAAGAAAAGTGATAAAACATGAAACTTTTATATAAACTGAAAAAAAAAAAAGATCCACAGTAAAGGTTTCAATAAAGATGACAGTAAAAAATATGGGCATTATGTTAATAAGATGCTTTCTGTTTAATTAGCTTAATAGCTGACAAATTATTGTCAAATTATTTGACAAATTATTTCTGTTTGGAATTTTAAAATTCCCATTTCTAGAATAACTTTATTGATTTTTATCTTTTTTAAATTTTCTGCTAATCTAATTTATATTTAAACTTCTAGAATCCTAAGTTTGATTCTACACAAGGTGAATAAAGCAATTTTGGGAAGAAGAAACAGAATAAATTCTTTTTACATACTCAAAGATTTAAAAAATGTTTCCATAATAATGTTATTTGGACTAATTCTGTAAAATAAATATTAAAAAATGTATAAGAAGCTCAAACAACTCAATAGCAAGAAAAAAAATAATTTGATTAAAAAATGGGCAAAAACCCTGAATAGACATATCTCAAAAGAAGATATACAAATGGCCAATAGGTATATGAAAAAATTCTCAACATCACTAATTGTCAAGGAAATACAGATTAAAACCACAATGAGATATCCCCTCATACCTATGAGAATGGCTATTGTCAAAAAGACATATAACAAGTGTTGGTGAGGATATGAAGAAAAGGGAACCTAACGCACTGTTGTTGGAAATGTAAATTAAAATAGCCATTATGGGAAGCAATATGAAAGTTCATCAAAAAATTAAAAATAAAACTACCATATGATCCAGCAATCCCAAAGAAAATGAAATTAGTAGAAAAGATATCTACACTCCCATGTTTATTGCAGCATTATTCACAATAGCCAAGATATGGATTAACTTAAGTGTCCATCAGTGGATGAATGGATAGAGAAAACGTGGTGTGTGTATATATATATTTATATATATATACACACAAAATGTAATACTACTCAGCCATTAAAAAAAGAAGGAAATCCTATATTTGAGACAACATGAATGAACCTGTAGTACATTATGTCAAGTGAAATAAACTAGGCACAGGAAGGCAAATACTGCATGATCTCACTCACGTGGAAACTAAAAAAGTTGATCGTGTAGAACGAAAGAGTAGCAAGGTAGTTACAGGGGCTGGGGTGATTGGGGGTGGGGGTAGGGGGTTAGAGTAATGTTGGTCAAAGGATACATAATAAAGTTAGATAGGAAGAATAAGTTCAAGAGATCTATTGTACAACATGGTAACTGTAGATAATAACAGTATATAGTATTCTTGAAAAGTGCCAAGAGAGTAGGTTTTAAATGTTTTCACCACAAAAATAACCATGTGATGTAATGCATATGTTAATTAGCTAGTTTAGTCATTCCACAATGTATATATACAGTACTTCAAAACATCAGGTTGTACATGAGAAATGCATACAATTTTCGCTGTCAATTTAAAAAATAGTAATAATAAATTTACTAATGGGTAACTAATAAAGTAACATGTAAGACATTCAGCCCTTATAATTTCTACAAATAAGTATCCAAAGTTGTTTGATCTTAAATGACATAGAGCTGCCATGTCATACTGAATGACACAGAATATCTCCTATATTCCTAATTTCCCTGTTATCCTAGAAATAAGCACAATTAGCTATATAAGTGTCACTGTTACTTTCACCTAATGAAACACAGATAATATAACATACATGAAAAAGAAGCAAAGGAAAAAAATACAAAAGTTGAAATATATAGAAGAGCTAGGAATAAGACTAAAAAGCCATGTATTTAATAAAAGAACCACTTGCTATGGATGGTCTAAAATTTTTATTCTAATCCCCTTTGTTGATAAAGTTACCAGTTATCAAGTTTATACCATAGAATGAAAACCGATCAACAACAGGGTGAAATGTTATTGTACTCTGAACTAACTGCAAATAGGACTTTTAAGATTCTTCCAAAGTGGACATTCTGTAATGTAATGTACATGTGTTTCACCTAAATCCCAAAACTGGAAAACTTGACAAGTTGCAATGGGTTGTTTCTTATCATGTTCTTTATTCAGCTTTGTTCATATTCTAGAAAATCCCATCTTCTTTAATAATTTCATAGAAGTTGTTGGTGTTACAAACTAAGTTGTGCCCCCTCCCATTCATATGTTTATGTTCTAACCCCGAATATGGCTGTATTTGAAGACAGGGCCTTTAAAGAGGTAATTAAAGTTAGATAGAGCCATAAGTGTGGGACCCTAATGCAACATGGCTGACGTCATTATAAGAAGAGGAAGAGACAAACACAGAAGAAAGACCATGTGAGGTTGCAGCAAGAAGGAGGCCACCTGCAAACCAAGGAGAGAGGTGTAAGAAGAAACCAAACCTGCCAATGACTTGATCTTGGACTTCCAATCTCCAGAATACTGAGAAAATAAATTTGTGTTGCCTAAGCCACCCAGTCTGATATTTATTACAGCAAACCTAGCAAACTAATATTGTTGGGTTGGGTCAGCTCTCAGAGCTTAACTCTAAAGTGAAAGTTGGCAGATAAAATCCCAATAATTTTATAAATGGTATTTTTAAAATTATCTCATTTTAAACACTTTCCTATTGAGTTGGCCATTTCTTTTATTCAAAATGAGAACAAAGAAATAAATTTCAATTAGCAAAAGAGCAGTTTATGCTAACCAAAGAAAATGTTGACTGTTTGTGAGGTTAAGTTTAAAAGGCCTTCCTCAGATTATTTTAGCGAGAGGTATGAATCTGCCTCTAAAGGATCTATGATACCTGCCTGAAGGCAAAATGAAGATAAATACCATAGTATTTTAAGTCATACATAGTAGTTTAAAAATACTATAATTAATAACTATCACTTCTGGAGCCACATACTAATTTTTTGGAAGCAGAAGTTGGCTTATAAACTGACTTCAACCTCTATTTGCAACCTTTAGTTACTACTGTCATACTGAACTATAATTGCTAACAGAAATGACTCTGAAATCTATAAAATGAAACAGATGCTATCATTTCTAAGAGAACCTTCAGAATCAAAAGATTAAAAATCATTTTTATGTAGTGGTTGAAGTTAAATTTGTTGATATTTCAAAGGTTTAAACAATTGTAACTTTTCCATATAATGAATATAAGAGAGACATTTCCGTCTTTCATATCAAGAATAAGTTTGATCTGGGCCGGACCGGTGGCGCACTGGATAGTGCGCCGCTTGGGAAGCGCGGCGGCGCTCCCGCCCGAGGGTTCGGATCCCACATACAGACCGGTTCCCGCTCACTGGCTGAGTGAGGCGCGGGAGCAGCACCGAGGGTTGCGATCCCGTTGCCGGTCCCGGTCCGGTACGGGGGCGACACTGAGGGTTGCGATCCGTTGCCGGACACGGAAAAAAACCAAAAAAAAAAAAAAAAAAAAAAAAAGAATAAGTTTGATTAAAATAGTAATTTAATAAATGAGTCCTTGAAGACATAAAAATTATCTCATGAAATTATGACATAATATTCTTAATGCATATCTTGGAAATATCTCTTATTTACTGAACCACTTCTTTTTCAAACTACAAAGATAACATTGTAATGAAACTGGCTGAAGGTATAGCTCAAATCTACTAATAGTCATAATCATATTTCTCCGCCTTTTGAAATTTTTTCAAAAGGAAAAGGAGATGACTCTGTGAAGACCACTGTAGAACATGATGATTTGCAAGTTTCACACATTTGCCTACAGCTACAATAAAGCTCAGGGCAGGCAAAAAACAAAATATAAAAAAAACCCCAAAAGGTATAATAAAAGAACACATTGATACCAGCTATAAATTCTTGTCATTACTGTCAGGAGGAAAATAAATCATTAGTGCCTCAAACAACTTAGTTGGGAGTCTAAAATCAATGGCGATAACCCAAAAGGTATAATAAAAGAACACATTGATACCAGCTATAAATTCTTGTCATTACTGTCAAGAGGAAAATAAATCATTAGTGCCTCAAACAACTTAGTTGGGAGTCTAAAATCAATGGCGATAATTATGAATTTAAATTTCATAGTATATATGTTTGAGTGGCATCTTGAGTGAAAAGAAAAAAGAATTTTGAAATACACACGTGAGGGATATAAAAGTGTAGAGGTGTGGGGGAAGGTTAGTGCTCAACAGAAGGTGAAAAAGTGAGTTTCTAATATCTAGTCTTGGATTATTTATACATATATACAGTAACGAACCATGTCTAGGTTTTATTTTTAAGTAGACTTACCATATCTGAATATTGAATGTTTTGCATGGGTTTTGAGAAAGGATTGAGTTAAGTGTTTTAAGCCATTTAACAATTTCCTCTGAACGCATTGAAGAGTATCTGTAATGCTGGTTTATTATATCATGGCTGACTTACAAGAATTTACATGTTGCCTTTCTTAGCTAGAACTATCTGTGCCACGAATAGGTTGATTTTGGGTTACACAGATCAGCAGCAAGACCTCCCATGTGGAAGCAGCTACATTCACTTTTCCCTACCCAAAAATAACTTTATTAGGAAATATCATGTACTTTCTTATTGCCAGCTGACAAACATGAAAGCATAAGATAACTTGAATCAGCTACATAATCCTATAATTCACCCACTATTTTCATAAAGTCAAACACTTTCAAACCTACTCTTGGTTCCATACTATTTAAATAGTTATTTTAATTATATCTAAACAGACTCTTCCACAATTATCCTTGTTAGTCCTCAGCAGCTTCTGGATATCAAGTTATATTATCAACAACCCCCAAATTCCTGATTTCATCTGTACCTTAGAACCTGGGACCTCCAGCATCCTGCAAAGTTCCAAGTGTTTCTTTAAACATAAAGAAGGTAGGTTCTAAAGGTAGGTTCAGCACAAGCCAGTCTCTCCTAGGACCACCATTCTTTCTCTAGTGCTCTGAACTATTTTGTCTGTCTTCTGCCATTAGTGTTCATCGAAGTGACTTTACTCTTGGGATGCCAGAGCCCTGCTGTGTTCTGTGTAGAACTGGTGAAAAATGGCCTTCACCTTTACCCTCTGCTGTGTTTCCACCTGGGCCCTAAGGCAGCACATTACTGTCCACATTTTAAATAATTCTCTTAGAAATATCTCCTCCATCTTCAGCTCCATAGCGTCTCCAAACCAGTTCAAGTGTCTGGTAAAGGATAAATGCTATGCCACCCTCTGAGCCTTTATGACCTCATCATCACAGGTTAGATGCCAGAAAACAAAACAAAGAAAAACAAATCAACTTCCTTTTTCCTTCTTCAGCAAAATTCAAGGCTTTTTTGCCTATTATTTCAAGCATGCAGATGTTAGTGAGAGGGTAGTAAGAAGTGGGCAAAAGGAAGGCTATCTGGACCAAGCATTCTATCCTGGTTCCACTTTATTAATATAAAAAACCCTCCAGAAATTTCAGGAACTCATTGAGGTAGCATTCAAAAATCTATTACCAGAAGAGCAAAAATAGATAGCAGGAAATATGATAAAGGATGAACATCCAACTATATCCACAGTTTAGGTGCTCTTTTTACTAAAATTTCAATTAAAAGTTAGTATTTTTAGAAAATATACATTTATATAAGAGTTCAGGCAGATTAGAAAAATAAATGAATTAAAAGAGTTACATTTAGTTAACAGAGTCTGTGCTTTATAATTATTTTTGTCTGCTTCACCAATGCGAAGCCAGCTTGATGCCCATGTTTACAAGTCCAGCTTCATCTCCTGTTGTCAATATTTTTTCAATATAAAAACTTACTGTTTGGTCAGTGTCTTAAGGCTCTGGTGTGAAATAAGCACAACATGCTACATAAAGGAAGAGAAACCCAATAAAATGGAAATTGAGAGACCTGGCATATATAGAATGGCCACAAAGTCTGTGAGCACAATGTGTGTAATTTGTTAATTGAGTAGCACCCTTCTTACGTCAAGATATGAAAGTAACTTCAGAAAGTTATTTTACACGGCCATTTTTTTTCAATAGAAATATTAATCACAATGCTTATTTGAACAGGGGTTGTACCAAAATATTATGAGAGATCTTGCAGCAACAACTATCCTGAAATTTAAGATACACCAGCATATCATGTACTCCCAGTTAGAAACTAAATTGACAAAATCAATGGACAATGAATTGAACTCAAAATGAAGTGACTTCAAAGTCTGGACTCAATAGTATGTGACAATTTGCTTTGGGGTATTGTAAAAGTTAAGATTTCTCAAATCTGTCTAATAATAGTGAAGATCTTACAGTAAATATCAGAATTCTTTGTTGAGTTCTGTATTAGTCCATTTATGCTGCTTATAACAAAAATACTTGGAACTGGGTAATTTATAAAGAAAGCAAAATTTACTGTTTACAATTTGTGAGGCTGGGAAGTCCAGGGAACATATCTAGTAAAGGCCTTGGTAGTGGCGACAGCAACCCAGGGGTCTTACACAGCAGAAAATGGTGAAGCAGAGAGAGAGAGAGTGTGTGTGTGTGTGTGAGAGAGAGAGAGAGAGAGAGAGAGAGAGAGAGAATGACTCTCAGGTGGTCTCCTTTTAAAGCCCTGAGAACCACACTCCTGACCACCATTATTAATCTGTTCACTATGACATGTTCCTACAACCTAATCACCTCTTCAAGGCTCCACCTTTCAGTTACCATAGAGGATTTCCCACCCTCTCAACACTGCCACAGTGGGGGACAAGTTCCCCAAACCTGGAACTTTGGGGGAAACAATTTAAGCTTAAATGAGTTTGGGGGGCATATTCAACGCACAGCAAGTTCTAAGTTCAGCATATAAGAAAATGTCCAGAAGAACACAGTAGAAAATTAAATTTGTATGAAGAACTGAGTGTTGCTTACAGGTAACTTCTAAGAGACACAGTTTGGTAGTTTTGGGACATTTTATAGACTAGCCAATACAAGTGTGTTGAAGAGAAATGTATACTAATTCCGGTTGTGACACTAGGTTACTTGTTTCTTTTGTTTCTCTTAACCTACTTCTTGTTTTTTCACCTAAAAAATAAGGATGGTTGTAGAAAAAAACTATAAGGAACCTTCTTGTCCTAAGAAGCAATAATGCTAACATACTGCATTTGAGTATAGGGCTTTTGAAAGCTCTGTGCTCAGAAATGGCACCAAAGCAATAGTTTCAGTAGAGAGATTAGAAATTACAGTTCACATTACTGTATTGAAATAGGACTGTAAGAGAAATAGGTGGCTCTTCCCTGTTTCAGTACTAAAACTTTTCAAAGACAAATTCAACATTCAAAGACACAAGTCCGGACAATAATAATAGAATGTAATAGAAAAATTGTTCTGGCTGCAAAGAAATAGACCTTTCCAAACAGCCACTACAAAATGTGAACCAGAATACGAAGTCCACATTGTTTTTAATTTAATATATATGTGAACAAACACACTTCTTATTTTTATTGCATGATTTTTACTCAGAATATATATGAAGTTCAGCCAATGTACTTCAAAGTTATATGTATGTATTTTCCCACCAAATGTATGTAATTTTTACCAAATATTCTATCAATTATCATGTAGAATCTGAGATGTTATAAAAGCATTCAATATCATTTTTCTCTTATAAAGAACACACAAAATCTACCTTAACAGGATATTATTGAGGAATATCTTCATGATTTGGTTGTAAAAAATAAATTGTAAGGTCTGCTATGATTTAGAAAACTTACTCTTATGATGAGAAAATTCATTCTAAAATATTTTGTGGTTATGTGTGTTCACGTACCTGTGTGTGTATTAGTGTTTCCTGTGAAATGGAAGCCTATGTGCCATGGAAACCTATGTGTCAGGGCACTGTTTTCCAGATCCATTACTGACTTGTTTAAAGACTTTGGAAAAAATTTAGAATAAATATAAAATAATAAACTTTTTCAGGAAATAAGTAACTAAGATTACTATGCCCTATGAAATGGGATTACAAATGATTTAAAGTTAGAGTCTGTTATTAATTATAAAGCAAATGTGATAAGCAAGTTTATTCTATGTGAGATAAAAAATAATAAATTCATCATGACCATAATTTTTTTCATTATAGACAAGGGCTCTCGTGCTTAAAGCTTGACTAACAATAGCCAAATCTGATTTTAAAATGTAGATATGCCCAATTAGATGATTCTTTACAATGGAAATTGATAGCCAGGTATTGGTTACTCATTTCTCTTAAGGTTTAACAGATTTTTGGTGTCTTATAGATAAATTGTTTTGAAGAAGTTTTGAATTATCCTCTGGAGATTTTGGCGTCACATAAAACAGCCTAAAAACAGTGGTTCTAAATTAAATCATTGCTTTACTTTTCTTTAAATCCAGAGTCTGTTTCTCATTGGCAGGAATGCTTTAAATTCAGCATATTAAAAACTGTAAATATTTGTATTGGGTTTTCCTTTGTGAGATATGTACAGCAGTCTGAAAGAGCAGAGAACTTTTAACCACAGTGGGAACTTCCTAAATGATTGTGCTGTCCTTATAAACCACACCCTTTTTTTTTCTTCATAGATTCTAGGCATTTCTCAAATACTTTAGGTAGAAATTTGCTCACTTTAACAGGAATCGATAAATGCAAATATGTTTTCATTTGTTTTTAAAAACTAGTAGAAATATAAATAATATATTGTTAAATATGTTAGCAGGACTCTATATATTAACGGAACAGGGCATTTTTAAGTATCCTATGACTGATAAAGTATTGCAGACAGAAAATTATATAATCTTGAAAAGGTATGAAGATGGGAAGTTTAGAAGAGCTGGCTGGAAGTTAAGAAAAACTGGCAGATTTGTAGTCCTGGTAGGTATAAATCAATTGTGACTTAGCCTGATTAAGAAGAGGAAATATTTTGTCAAAATAGTATATTCCATAAAAGATAACTAATTTGCTTTGAAAGTAGTAAGTAAGGCCTGGGAGATGCAACTGAAAACAAATTAAACAAATAAAATATTCAAATGCAACAAGGTTTTTTTGTGTGTGCGTGTTTAATGGAGGGTTTCCTGCAAATGGGGAAATCCACACCTCATTGTTAGAATTCATCTGTAGTCTAATGGACTCTGGCTGAAATTTGTTCCAAGGAGTCAGATTCTTGACGGTAGGTCTGAATCCGTCCCACAGAACAAATTTTAGAATCTGATAGAACCTCTTCATTAGATACTCTGTTCAACTGATTGCTTATCTTATGAGTAAGTCCATCTTGGAAAAAGATTGCGGCGATTTCCCACATTTTATGACAACATAAATGCTCACCACTTCCTGTATTTTTGCAAATGTATAATGTTCTTCATTATTAAAAATAAAAACAAGCAATTTGCTAATAGTCATGTCACAAATATAATTACTACACACAGAATTACAAAGTCCCAGTTGCGATGGACCTTTCTGAACCTTCTTGTTATTTCTTAACATTTTTGTTATTATTACCCTTAACAACAAAAGGAAAGTCCCATTGGTATCCTTACCCCATTGCTTGCAAAGTCTTATGTTTATTTGCTTACTGATAACACTACCAGCACATTTCCATTTGACAAATGTAGTATCATCACATTATACCAAATCCAATTTTTTCCCCCTGTAATTAAGTCAAGTTTGGAAGATGAGCTTAGTTATTCTGGTGACAAATTCACTGTACAGTGAAGGGTGTGGTATTGTAACTCACCATATTTTCATGATAAGAAAAAAATATTGCATATTTAGTGATAAACTTATTTTAAGTGTGTTCCTCATGGGGGAGAAATTGCAAAGATGAATGAAACATTCCAGTCTAGAGCATTCTTCAAATTTCTCTTTTGACACCCTCTGTAAAAAATTTTCAGAAGAACTTCACCCATTTCAACTGAAAGCTCAATTGCAAAGCATATAATTTTTGGCACATTTTAAAGGTTGATATTTTAAACTATAACTGTTAAATCATTCTTTTAAATGTTCCCAATGAAATATAAATACAAGACAATTTAATACCAGCTACATTCACTAAATATAAAAGAATGTGCTCTTCTTAACAGATGGAAATTGTACTTCATTTCTTTCTGTCCTTGAAATCGTATTTCTCTCGACTACTCACCCTTTCCCCCAAAGAATTTTATTCTATTCAAATATATCTTGTATTTCAAGTTATTTTAAGTAATCCCTTGAAAGGGAGTCAGGGATTAAAAGCACAGTAAACCAGAAAAGAGAGAAGTGAAAAATACATGACTTGGTGAGAAGATGACATTTTTAAGTCTGTGATGTTGTGGGGTTTACCTTTTCCTTTGAAGTTGTTTGCATTGCTACTATGTAAAGCTCTCCTAAACTTCTCTTAAGAAAATCTTCACCCTGCTCAGAAACTTCTATGCAACAATATATGTACGTAGATTAAAATTTTATTTTAAAAAATTTCTTGTCCATGTGGCTATAAATAAATGTTTTTAAAAATCCTTCCAGTTTGTATTACCATTTCAATCATATTAGAAATAATGATGTTGATAATAACAGTAGCTAACACTTTTGGAAGGCTTATTAAATTCCAGACATTGATCTAAGCATTAACTACATATGCATTATTTGTATCTATTTATTCATGTACAGAGTGGCCATGAAGTCTGGAAACACAAATGATACATAATAAATGATTCACTGGTAATAAACTATATTATAATACATGAAAAAGTAATATTAAACTTTCCAGACTTTATGATCACATTATAAAATCATATAAGGTAGGAACAGTGATTAACCTAGGTTTATCTTTGAGGAAACTATGGCACAGCAGGCTTGTTAACTTCACAAAGTGATAAAAATGTGCTCAATAAAGGATTTGAACCAGCCAGTTTGGCTCTAGAGTGTACATTCCAGATCAAAACAAAATAAATTTATTATATAATTTGCTACCTAATTTGTCTTGAACACACAAGTAAAATTTTTTTTAGCAATACATCTTTTAATGAGATGAAGAAGGGAGAAGCTCATGTATCCTTTTGAAAGGAGATTCAGCAAACAGCAATGTATTCATCATCTCTGTCCCCTTGTTGGTGGACTGGGAGAGCGTCACACCTTGCAGAAATAGTCTGTAGTAAAATTCAAAATGGGTGAAAGCATGCTCGTGTGTGTGTGTGTGTGTGTGTGTGTGTGTGTGTGTGTGTGTGTGTGTGTGTGTGTAGAAATGAAAGAAGATTGTTAAGCAGAGATGGAAAAACAGAAGTGGCCAAAATCTTGGACCTGAGGAATTTTCTCAGTCAGTTTTAGGAAGGAGGTTGAGGATCTGGAAACAGATTTCTGCAAACATACTGTTCCTGCCTTTGCCTTAGGGGTATGCAATCCCTACTTTATAGATCATTGGTCTAGAAAAAAAAATGTCATTTAAGACATATTAAATGATAAAACTCAATTCCACTAAAAATAAAAATGTATTGCATCTGAGAACCATTATGTGGAGCAATGTAGTAAAAAAAAACCGGAAAAAATCCTAAATCTTAATTTAATGTAAAGCAAATTTGAAAAGCAACAAATGATGAGTAAATACCTTTAGGAAAGTTATTATCTATACTACATATAACATGCTTCCTACTAAATTTCAATGGCTATTTGTTTTTACCTACTTACATATTAAACAATTGGTATCATAACATTGGCATCAGAATTCCTCATAGAAAAAACTGCTCTTTGTGATAAAATACATTAAAAAGCCACTTGGGGTATAATAGACTCTTGGTCATAAATTTTAGCAGGTGCCCAAGTATCAGAAGAAAATGTCTCCTCTCTATCAGTCAATATGAGAAAAATTCTTTGTTTTACACCTGGAAGAGAAGCAGGAAAATGAGTGACAGAAGGAATGGAGTAAAGGCGGAATGGTGTCGTAAAGATAAGAACTAAGTGACATTTTAAGAATGGTGATGCCTACCATTTGATTTGAAGTTGTTTGTGTCGCTCATACGTGAACCTCTTCTAAATCTTCTATTATGAAAATCTTTAATGAAGTCTACTATGCTCTAAAGCAACCTGCATGGTGGTATTTTTTATGGAGGTCAAAAAAAGGGCTGTCTCAAGGATCAGTGCAAAGCAGAACAACTTTGTGCACTAGAGGAGAGTCTGATTAATGCCAAGATAGCAAGGAGGTTTCAGGGAAGCATATTCATAGGGGAGACCACCATTTAACAGGAAAGGTAATAATATGGACATTTTTAAGTGGTTAGAAGAAATACCAAGAGACTTTAATGGCACTGAAGATGAGACCCCTAAGGCACATGATCAAGTACCATACCAATACTCAGTTATTGAGGGTAGGTTCATGTTTCATTTTGCTGTGGTATGTGTAAGTTAATATAAATAACAAGTATATACATATAAAATGTTCCTCATCAGTTATGCTAACCTCATTTTGTTGAATTTATAATTTTGTTTGAATTGTTTTTATTGTAAACACTGCTTATCATGGAGCAAAATGAGAATAGATATTTTGTGGACATTCTGTTAAGAAAATAAATATTTTGATTCTTTAAATAATTATAGCTTATAGGTCATTAATTATGTGTCCTATTCTTCTCATAATATGCCTATTTTGAATTCTGAGTGATAGGACATTGTATTATAAAATTTTCAAGCGTTGATAGGACAATTCTTCATGAAGTAGATCTAATAAGCACATTTCAAAACACTAAAGGAATAATTTTCCTGGAGTATTCTAATACAATTTACAATCATATTTATTGAGTTTATATGATGTGTTAAAGTTTACTGGTAAGAGATTTAAAAGAGGTCTTTATAGATGCCCCTTTAATTTAGCTAGGGGACAAGAAACAAGGACATAAAAAAATTAAAGGACAGAGGACATGATGTGAAATGTGCCATTAAATAATAGAGATAAAATTGTGAACAAGTGACCAGGAAGAACTATAATTAGGGAGGATCTTAGAGCTTATTTAAGACAACCTTCTATTTTCTTTTTTTTTTTTTTCAAGATTTAGATCAATCTCCTACTTGACAGATATGGCAACCAAACTCCAATATGTTTTATGTGACACACCTAGGTCACAAGCTTGGCAAGAAGGAAAGATGTGATACAAACCACCCCAGTCCTCAGTAGCCAGTGTCCTACGTTGTATACCATCGTGCCTCAGCTCCTTTTTTCCCTGACCCTATTACCAGTTGAGATATAGTTGCCACATCACTGACAACTTGGGGAGTTGTAAGCTGTGGTTTTGGATTAAACAAAACAAACATACTAATAGTAGCCCTCTCTAAGAAAAACAGCACAAAATCAGAAGTACGCAATGAAGTACAGGGTCTTAGAGAATCTTTTTCAAGTGAAAGTCCTGGAGCTTAAGCTTTGCTAGTTTAATGAAAAACCTGCCTAATTCTTTTGCATTTAGCTTAATTTACTTCCCACTGTTCTAGCCAAACTGACCCACTGCTGATTCTCTGAACTGTACATATTGTTTGCTGGGGAAAACTTTCATCCTGCCTGTTGTAAAAGTCTTACCCAACCTTCAGGAACCAGATACCTCTCCCACCATGTAAAGCCTTTTTGAAGAAAATATATAATTCTTTTATAGACATCAATAAAGAGAATTTATATTCATAAATGCAAAACTAAAATTTATATAGATGCAAATTTTTCCCCCCAAAATCTATAAGTATCATGCAGTCAGGGTAATAAGTCTGAAGTTCAACTGGGCAAATAACAGATAAATAGAGTCTAGAATCCAAAATAATTTTGTTAATATAATTTTAGTAAATATAATAATTCAGTTGAATTTCAAGTCAGTAATGGCAAAACTGAACTATTTAATGAAAAGTGTTGATACAATTGTCCAACAATTTTGGGGAAAAATTATATCTGAGATTCAATTTCAGTAGGATTAAGATTTAAATGTAACAATGGACCTATTAAATTATTGGAAATTTATAAATTAATGTGTTTACTATCTTGGAGTCAGAAAGAACTTTCAGCAAGATTACTAAAGTTTAGTGATAACTAGAAATAGATTCTTGTGTTGCCAAAGTTCAGTCTAGCAAGAGACAGTCCCTTTTTTTTTTTCTCTTTCCTACCTCTTACCCATCTGTCAAGTTTCAGAGTCTGCTGAATGATTATGTAAATAAAGCAATACAAAAATAGTCGAGGTTAGAGGAATTGAGCTCTACAAGTCATATCATTTGTTACAAAGTACTTCAGGTGATATTTTATTTCTAGCTCATATCTTTAGGTCAGAACAGTTGTTTGAGAGCAATCAGATATTCAGAATCTCAGAGCTGGAATGAACTTGAGAAATCTGATAGTATTATCTTCTCATTTTATACATGTAGAGATTAGGAGTTCAGGAGGGGTTAGTGATTTGCCTTACATTACACAGCAGTGGTAGATGAGCTAAGAGTAGGCGCCCCCTCTCCTAAGTCTCAGTTCTGTGCTCCTTTTGTTAGGTTAAAACTAAACCATATAAGATTCAAACTATTATGATGGCAAACTGCAATCCTGGTTCTCAGTTATATTTTTAATCTCCCTAGAGATGACATTTTTCAACCTTTTTCTTTCTGGAATTTAAATTTATTTACACCTTCAATGGTACTTGTTATAAATAAAATAAAAAGAATTATAAAGGCAGCAATTAACTTCTCATGAAAAATCTTCCCAAAGCTCTGCAAGTCCTGTCAGATCAAGATAATGAAGAGAAAGCAGTTTAAATTTGGACCTTTCATTTTCAAGCCACTTTTCCAATTTATCTCCTTGAAACTATCAAAAATATGTTACAATTTATAAGGCAGTACATGCTTAGGAAAAAAATTACATAACCCTCTTCATTTTCACATAAAAATGAGACTGGTACACACAGAGAATGGGAGGTCCAAACCAGTTCTCTCCTGGTAAGTGAATTTTCTTTCATTATATGCTCTTTCCTACATATCTTTGTTAAGCAAAATTGGGGCCTTATAAAAATTGATCTGGCACCACTTCACATAAAAAAGTTCAGGAAGAAAAATGCAGCTGTCAGATAGAAGTAGGCATTTTGAGTGTTCAAGCCTTGCTCTAAGGAACAGTGAGTCATGCGAAATGTAATGTGCAAAGGAAGCTGACATGTAAGAGGACGGAACAATGATGAGTTCCCAAAGACGCGCTGTGGGACAAAGGACAATTATAGAGGGTCTATTTTTGGGTCCTGCAGTATGACTTGAGAATATAACAATTGCAGCTCAAGTACAGAAGAAGGAACTATGTCACCCAGCTTTGAATTTAAGATAAAATAATTTAGTAGCCTTCATTTATCATTAATGTAATTATAGTTTATTAGGGTGATACATGGCTGAATTGTTAAATACGTTGTAGCCTAAAAATAAGTTAGGGCAGGAAATCTACTTTAATTTTGTAAGGAAGGGGGTTATGAGTTGTAATAATAGTTGCATAATTACTATTTTATGTGTCATGGTACTATAATGCCAAATATAAATAAAAAGACGCATCCGTCTGCCACAGTAGTCTTTTTGGAAGCACCAGTGCCCATGTAGCCTGTAGTTAATACGTGGGATTGAAATTGAAGCAGCTTTGTCTAAAAATAATATCAAGAGTAGTTAAAATTTTTAAAACAACTCACCCTCCCCATTTTCCTGTGCCATTATTTATAAATAAGATATTCTTTTATGTTTCAATTATGAGAAAATTTTGCATCCATTCATCGAATATAACAATCAGAAAACAGAGAACTCCACAAAGGAAAGGAATTTAGTTCAAATGAGCAATCTAGCCCTTTTATTTTATAACATTAAACTAAATTTTGTTTCTTTATATGTATGTATAGTTACAGTTATAGTAAATTTTAATACACATTTATATGATGTCTGTGGTTAATATGACTAAATTACTGATATTACTAAATCTGATACAACACATTCAAATTAATTTAACACTCCTTGTCCTCTGGCCAAGAGAACAAGAACATGGGGCTAACTCCACATCCCAAGGAAATATTTTTTGTAAGTTTGAAAAATATCCATAATTCCATATTTATCAGTATTTTTTTCAATTGCTATTCAAGGTTTTCTCTGATTCAGAAACTATACAACATTTGGCGAAATCTTCCTTAATATGGTTAATTTCTTATTATCCTTGGCTTTACTGGAAATCCAACATGTTACTTTCACTAGGCCATGAATGTATGCAATACCTGAAAGTAGGGCCATCCAAAGTTTTGACCGGTGACAGCACAAGTGGTTGGTATATCATCATCGAACCCTGGATGACAAGAAAACATTCTTGTGAATTTGATAATATCATTAGTAAACAGTGGAATTTTATAGAATTTAACTTAAATTTATATACTAGTGTATTTCTCTGTTAAAATCATAAACAAATATATTTTGAATGGTGCATTTGAATGGGAGGTTGGGAGGAGATATATCACGTACATTGAGGTTACCACCATGCTAACCAGGAAGTAATCAAGAACTTTGTTCTTGGCATCTGCTGTCCTAAGAATGGAGATCTCTAAAGGACACACACATGGAGGAAGACTGTGCCTGTTTTACAAGGTTTTAGCAGTAGGAAGGGGTGGAATCTATGTGTGCATGGCTCTGGTCTAGTTACTGGGGTTGCAGTAGTCCCTGACCTCACAGAGCTTATAAAGAGAAAACAAACAATAATCAAATAAATATATAAAAGTACAGGGGTGATAAGTGCTATGAAGAAAAATAAAGCAGTCTTAGGGAGCACAGAGGGAAGGGTATGATGGTGGTATGTTGGATAGAATTGTCTTGAAGAGGTAGCATTTGATCGTTGACCTGAAGTGAGGGAGCACTCCATGCAATGTTCAGGAGAAAGATTGTTCCTAGAAAAAGGGATGACTTGGTCAGTGGTTCTGAGGAGGGAATGACTTTCCTGATTCAAAGTATAAAAAGAGGGTCAACACAGTCATAGTGGAGTGAATGAGGGCACAGGGTTCTCAGGATCTGGTCAGAAAGAGATCCAGAGACTAGAACATGTCAGTAACAAGTTTTAACTCTCTTTAAACATGGGCTGTTACTAACAAGTTAAATTCATCCACTGCTAAACAAAGACTGAACATATACAAATACAGTTTACATATATCTTTTCAGCCTCAAACTAATGTTGCAAACAAGATATAGCTATGGTCTAGTTTACCTTGCTTTGCATTTACACAGTATTTAGACTTGTAGAACTTCAAAAATATCAAATTTGTGTTTTGCAAATAATTCACATCAATTAGCTCATATTGAGATTTGACCATACCCTTATGGACCATCAATTTGCTGTTATGCCTGACAATAATCTGAGTTATTACCAAAGATTTCTGTAAAGTCAATAGGGATATTTATGTGAACACTCAAAAGTATTAATAAAGCTTATTATTAAAAGCAATCTCTTTAATCAAATCTAATATTTTTAGTTACTCTGTAAAGTTACTTTGTAAATTTTACAACTTCACATATTTTAATAATTTATTATATATTATTACAAATTGCCTAATATGTGTTCTAATTAGGATCATGATCTGGTGCTATTAAAGAGACGTGTATTTGCATGACAGCAGGAACTCTGCATATATTTAGAATCTTGGTTTTCTGAAAGTTATTTTGGAAAAATTAGAGTCTCATCAGTCTGAGACATTATTGGCATACTCATACATATGGAATTCAGCAGGTTCAAAGTTGAAGTTTATTTTGACTATTTTCCCAACTTGCTAGAAAATGCCACTGGAAATAGAAATGATTGAGGAGCATTATTGTTTCTTTTTCTCTATCATTCTAGAAATTTCATTTTTCATTCCAGCTGAAAATGCTATGTAAGAATCTTTCCACCCTTTTGGTGTTTTGGACATGTAAATGGTCACTCTGGCTATCAGAAAATTTACTGGTGAGTTAATTGTGTTTTAGTAAATATGTTGCACATTTTAATAAAATTGCAGCATATGTGTCAGAATGTACTTACTACCACTTTCTTCTGAAAAATATCAGTATCTGTAGTGTAGTAAAAATAAATTAATATACAAGAAGAGAGAATACAAAGGAAACATTATAAAGCTCTAATGAAAATGATGATGATATCTACAGAAAACTCAAAGAAAAAGAGCAAAGTTTGTTCAAGTAGCACCACTGATTGAAGTGATTGGACAATAAAATAAAAATCAACTAACTCCTGACAACAAAGAAAATAAATATAGCAAATAAGAATAAAAGATAAATCTTCTTGATGCAGTGTTGCCATGGTGATGCACAAGAATTAAGTTAAAGAAAAAAAATACAAACCTAAGTCTATTCGTTAAGAGGAAATTGAACCTTGAAGAAATACGTTGGTTAAATTCAGCTGGTAATTCTAAAGTCAATCCAGTGTTTTCTGAAATGATGAATTATGTGAAAGACACAAACACCAATGCCTTCTATGATGTTTTGATATGTAAGAAATAATTTTTTACAACAATAGAAAGAGAGACAAAATCACTTTCAGGAGATCTGTAAGCTCCATCAATGATTTTAAATATTCAACAGATTTAAACACATACACACACACACACACACACACACCTGAATGACATTATTCATTTTCTTATCTCCTTTATTTTTCACAGGAAATTTTGATAGATATTTGATGGGGCTTTGGTTAAAGGGAAATGGAAAGTTAGGGGTATGATTCTAGGTATTGTCAATCTGTGTTCTTGTTCATAATGAGAAATGCTATTTATACATTCCCAGTTTAAAGGCAATACAAAATATTCTTTCCCTGGACCACATAACCAAAAAGAAATAGTTCTTCTTCTAAATAATCATAAGCAAAAAATGGCTTAACTATAATTCTACAGTATCAAGTCACTGCTACTCAATTAAAAACAAATGTTTCAGAGGAAAATTTTAATTCGTTTTGCATTCGAAATCACTGTGATTCATAATCAGGGAAATGCAAATTAAAACCACAATAAGATACTATGTTTCACCCAGCATACAGGCAAAAATTATAAAGTTTCACAATAATACACAGTAGTGGAAAGGATATGGTGCAATGGAAGCCTCATACATAGTTGGTGGGAGTATAGATTGGTATACAAACTTTGAAACACTAGGATGTGTAAATCTCACTTGCAATTGCATTCCCTAAAGAAATTCAGATACCTGTGCACCAGGAGATATGTTAAAAAACATGTTCATGACTTCAATGCTTTCAACAGCAAAACTGTGGAAGCAATTAAAATATCCCTTTGGAGGAGAAAAGACCAATACATTCTGGTATATTCATTCAATGGAATACTGCAACAATGAAAAGGAAAAACCACAGCTATACACATTAACAATGATGCATCTCAAGAAGCAAGTCTCCAAAGGATGATCTCACTTTCATAAAAGTAAAAATAAAAACAGCCAAACTAAATAATGCGTTGCTTAGAAACACATACATATGTGGTAAAGCCATAAAGTAAAGCAAGAGAATGATCAGTACAAGTTTCGGGTAATGGTTTACTTCTGAGGATGTATGTATCAGTCAGGGAAGAACATGCCAGACAAGCTGGGTTCTAGGCATACAGGTGTTTATTGATTTAAACAGCATATCTATTCCATATTTAATCTTCTATATATAAGAGATTTAAAACTTATGAAAAAAAATTTTAGAACAGTATGCAGAATATGATTCCTTACTTGCAATCATGTATTTACTATGAATCCATGGATCAAAATATATGAAATGAAATTTATTTGGGATAGAGCAAAGATGTGAGTGGGAGATGGAGCTGCCTCACACAGTACTGACTCAATTTGAAAGTTTACTTCTTTCTGTCAGAATATTAAGATTAGACCCCTCTTAAGATTTCTCAGTTAAAGCATAGTCATGTGAACAATTTGAACACTTAGAATTTTACAAATATGATTTAAATGAACTTATTTGATTTTAGATTACTTTCCTATTCATATAAAGGGAATTTTGGAACACCAAAGATGACTAACCCTTTAATCAATGCATATGCATGTGTGTGTGTGTGTGTGTGTGTGTGTGTGTGCCCCTGAGTCCAATGAAAGTAGAAATGGTCTATAAAGTTGTATTTTGAATTATAACCATGTTCCTCAGACTTTTAAGTCAGAATGATTCAGACATAGAAAATATGCCCCCAAATCACAAAATTAATCATTCATATCCCAGAATTAAATGGCAAAGTGTTATATATATATCTTGTTATTTATGAATACTTCAATGTAAATTTATACTTACTATTTAGTTATTTAAAAAGACAATTGCTTGTGTCCAGCCAGCTGAGACTGATTGGGTAGGTCTGTAATTAGCCAAAGGAGTATCATTTTACCAAACAGCCCTGCTGTAGTATGATTTATGTAGCCCAATTTCTGGGCTACCTATTAAGAAACCATCCTGAGAAACTGAGACTTGCCAGTAGACTCTGCGAACCCTCCACTTTAAAGTGGATTCATCTTGACCAATTTGGTTCAATCCTTAGAACGCAAAGGCAGAGATTACCACCCAGGAGGTGGGGTTGCTTCTCATAACTTAATAAACACTTCTTAGCTCTTATCAGAAGGAATGACACTTAGGCTTAACACTCAACCCTGTTCTTCGAACAAAAGAGCCGATAAAATTTTCTCATCTGAAATTTTAGACCAAGCAGGTGGAAGACATTTGCATACCAATTAAAAGTAGTATCTATTGGAGTAACTATTGTCCATAACCATGTATCCAAAGCATTTTCGTATCTTAATTGATGTGATTCAGCACTGGATTTTTATTCCCTAACATTTCTGGCAAGTAAAATGTCTTATTGAAGCAATTTTTCTTCTTTTATAGCCTCTCCTTTTATCTTCTCTCTCTTTTCCTTTATTCTGCTTACTCCCTTTTTATTTTTCTGTTTTCTTTTACTTTCAGATTTCATTTCTCACTCTGGCTTTATATCAGTCTTTTTATTCATAAGTAATTTAATTTTATTCTTACAGTCATATCTTTCTATTCTCTAGATGAGATTTTTTCTAAATCTTTTCTGTTCTCTTGGTTGACCCTTAACTCTCAAATCTTGTTCCTTTTATTTCTAAACCCATCAGCTTTTGAGTGGATTTCCAAATCCTTCACCTTGCCATCTGTCAAAGGCACTGTCACCAGACCTGTAACAAAGTGCTGTATTCTGAATTTACTCAAGCGGAGCAAAGTTTAGGGTGTGTAAAATTTTAAAAGTACATGTTTTTAAATGTGTGGTTATACTATGTGATACACATACACATGGAGAACACATCCACTTTAAAAATATTTGAGGCAAGCAATAAGAATTAGTTAAAATAGTATGACATTTGCTTGTGAGCAATATCATGAATTGAAAAATTGATTTAAGGTCATATTTCATGCCAATGGCTAGCTAGTTTTGTCTCTGGTGTTATTATCAATCTCCTGAAATACAGATGCTTAACACAGTCAAGGTGATCCAGCATATGTAAGAGCTCAAGGACTACTAAAACAGATATAAATGTTATACTACACCCTAAAATTCACTATGCAATGGAGAGAAAATTGTAATAATTAGTGAAACTACTTAAAATTTATAGTAAATTTTTTACACTTAACTTAGTATAGGACAATTAGATTTCAAAATAGCCTTTCTTCTATCTACAAGTAGTATTCTGTTAGAAAAGGCTCTCAAGAATATTTGGTGCCTCTGCTGAATCTAGATGAGAGTGAACAAATATTTTGGCACTGCCTTTTCTGAACAAGAATACTGGGAGTAACCATTTGTTGTTGTAGGGACTGCTACTAGCTTGAAAAAGTGTGAGTGTCTCTATATTCACTATGAGAAATTAGTCATCTTTGCACTCAAATTTTAAATGAAAAGTACTTTGAATTGAAATTCTATTAATAATTTTATTTATGTAAAGTTTAAGTGTCTTTTCCACCACTTCATCAAGTTCATTCATATTGGAAACTGTCATTCTTTTGTCTTTTAAAAATTATTATTGGTTCTAGCTTTATCTTATTACTGCTATTTCTATTTTAGGCTACTTGTAACAAAGAAAATGGGATGCAGAATATTTTTTTTCCTGCTCTATACAAATATACAAGAAACAAATTGAATGTAGCTTTTGTTAGGACATTATTATCTTTATGTTTTGTAATAATAACTTTATTATAAATAAACTATTTAATAGTGTACATCAGATAACATTAGGAAGTTAAAGAAGAATTAAAGAACAGGAAAGCATGGTGATAAGAAGCCATTTGACAATTTACTTTTGTCTTTTGAGCAATACTTTATTCAGGACAGAGAGTTGTTTAATCCAAACTAATTTGTTGCCATGGCTTAAAACCCAGTCAGTTGTGTTATTAGAGAATATGTTGAGGGGCAGTGAATTTACAACTTTGACACATTTTATATACATATTTTCTCTGAATACTATGGACATAATTTGACAATTACTCTTTTTCTCAAAGGAAAATAATTGTTTTCCTGAATGATATTCAATATCTAGGCTTAGAGGGAAAAAAAACCTCAATTGTGACCTCTCTAGGTACATGAATGATCAGTGCCCTGGTTTTAAAGAAAATAATAAAGTTAGCTCTGTGAGTCTCAAACAAATGGGGAATATAAATTAGAAAGAAAAAGTTGTATTGTTAATAACGTAAGTTGTCAATTCAGAAGATACATTTTGTGCAAATTTATCATGAGGCTCTCAAACAAATCACGATTTTATTTAATCACGAACATATATTTCAATTTATAAAATAGTTCTTTGGCTTTAAATTTAGAAAACTTCCAAAACCATATAATGATAAAAGGCTTGTCAGTTGGCATTCTTTTCAGAATTATCTTTGAATGTTTACAAATCAACACTTAAAAACTTGATAAATTACAGATTCACAAACATGTAACTCATCGCTTACCAAACAGATGTAAAATTTTTGGCAATTAAACAGAATTTGTATTAGACTATATATACTTTTTGAAAAGATTTACTTTTTTCCCCATTTTGTAGCTGTTCTTTTTTTTTTCCTTCTATAGACTCTTTAGTACTATTGTCAAGAAAGTCAATAAGTAATGGAGTAAGGCTTTTTTGGGGAGGCAACAGTTGGCAAGTTTGCCAGTTTCAACAAGAAATTCTGCCAATTTCAGCCATTGTTTGGCCATTTGGGGAAAGGCTTCAACATTTTGTCTTAAAATACTGAGCAACCTTCTCATTTACCCTACTTTGAAAGGTCATTCGTTGGAATTCAGAAAAACCTGAACACTAAGTACATTACAGAAAGCATCTTTATTCATTTGTTTTACAAAGACAGTGAAGGAATAAATATTAGGTTAACCTAAGAATAATGAAATAGTAATTAGTTTCTGAATATTTTCTCTTTGGAAATGTGCAGTGATTCTAACACCTTCAGAATTTAACCTCTTGCATTTATCGTATACTGCACACAAAATCACATAAAGTCAAAATTTAGTTTTCTGGGAAGTAAAGAACTGGTATAAAGAAACATTCATTTAATTATTTATTAAGCAACTTTTAAGCATCTACTATGTACAGACATTTCTCTAGATGTTTAGGATATATTAGTGAAAAAAAACATGCAGAAATAGCTCATACATTAGTAGGATGAACAGAAAATAAACAATAACATAGCGAATATGTAAATTATAACAGATAGTTTGTTGCAAGGTGACTAATGTTATAGGAAACACTAAAATAGATGAACAGGGCAAGAGGGTTGTGGAAGTATAGGTTGATTTTAAACAGTGGTTAAGGTAGGTCCCCACAGAATAGTCCCCACAGAATATATCTGAGAAAAACTGCAAGGAGGTGAGGGACTTAGGCATATAGACTTCTGAGAGAAGAGTATTTTATGGTCATTGAAAGAAACCCACAAATAATTTTTAATCTTCTTTTAGATAATATGCTTATCTTCTTTTAATTTAGTGCCAATTGATATCAGAAGTACTAGCAAAAAGTAAACTTGTCTAGAGGTGAAGGACTCAACAAAAGGAAAAAGAGTCACTCCCCAAGACCTGTAGGCCCAGAAATAAGGAAGATTTTTTTTTCCTTATTCAGATTCTATAATAATGTATATGTGAGGAAGAGTAGAGAAAAGGAGGGATGATAAACTTACAAATTAACTCAATTAATTCACTCAAATAAGTACTCCCTCATTGATTTCTATTATTGCCTTATATCAATAAAGTAAGATTTTGCACAATGATCTTTGTTGCTTATTACAAATTTAATTTCATTCCAAATAGTTATTAAATTAGAATTGATGTACCGTGATAGATGTCCAGATAGAAAAACTTATAAAGACTGTTTCCGTTCTGTGATTATAACATTACACAATTTTTTTCAGGAAGGAAAATGTAGACCAGGATGTAAGACAATCCTTGAAGTCTAAACTGTTTGGGGCATTTAGGAAAAGAGTGTTGTCTAAGTGTAAAATCTAACATCTTTTTTTAAATTTCTTAAATCACATGCCATTTCGAGACCTACATCATAGTTAGATTTAATGAAACCCTCTGAGGACACGTTGAGCTGGAGTCTCCTATTTCTAAGTTAGAAACCCATTAGCTAGATATATTTAACTTATCCAGGCCTCTAGCTTTGGAAACTGCATGTAACATTATAGGTTTTGAACATGCAGTCTTTTCTGGTACTGGAGTTGAGACAGTTGAGAACTTCAACAACTTAGCTTTCAGGGTTAATATGAAAAATTACACACTTAATGGATGTTTTTTAAAGGATGCTTGAGGTATAGCAAAACTGAAATATAAACTGTTAATGTTGGTATGTTTGTTTTGAAAGAAGTAGGCTAAAATCTGGTTCATTAAATATGGACATATATTAATTTACAATCAAAAAGACTTAGTCTCTTCTAATAATTTTCAAACCAATAACATGGAACATGGTACAGGAAATCTTTTGGAAAGTAAAATTAATGAAGTTAACAACTGTGAGAAATTAAATTAATTTAAAAAATAAACAATATTTAGGAAAATAATTTTATGGATTTTGCCTCTGTCAGATTGTTCTAGACCTTAAAATTTGCTCATATCTCATTTGACATCCTCCCTGTTCCAATTAATAAAGCTAAACATTATTCAAAGCTTTATTCTTAAGAACATCACTTTTTTTAACCATATTCATTTTGTTTTAAAAATTAACAGTTTCTGATATACAGCCATGACATTTAGGATGAAATTAGATGCAAGGAAATATTTTCTGTTAAAGTATGAAAGGTCAAAATTATATTAGAAGCAATCGAAAAGTAGGTATTTCTGAATAACTTAACCAAGTCACATAAAATTGTGAGCAAACAGAATCTGTTAGATTGTTCTTCATTTCAGGTTTTTTTGGGGGGGGTTTCGCTTGTTTCTTTGGCAACTGGTTGCTACAGAGATCAAACCCTGGACCTTGGTGTTAATCAGCATCATGCTCTAACCAACTGAGCAAACCAGCCAGTCCCTATTTCAGATTTTTTTGATGTTACATCTATAACCCAAGGGTTCCTAAAATAATAAATGTATAAAGAAAATCTATGATTTATCATTATACAGGTTTTGTCATTTTAGAAAACACCCTGTTATGACTTGAGTTCTGATCCTCAGATGATGAAAAATAGTGGCCTCCAGCAGTATGGATTCATACTCTTAATCCATACTGATCAGCATTGTCTTTGCATGGCATTGAGGTGGAGATGATGTTGTCTGGAGCAGGGGACCTGCCTTGCTTACCTTTAACACCTAGCCTAGAGCCTGGCCCATCACAAGTGTTTGTTAAACTGAGAACCATGCTGTTTAATCTTAGCATCTCCTAATAGAAACAATTGCATAGTCATGAGTTAAAATATGTGTTCTCTGACAGGATTAAACTTTGATGTGAACAGCAATCAGAATACTTTCTTCCCCAAATAAAATACACTGCAATGATAACAGATTTTAATTTGGTTAGAAAAAGAGCAACTCTGAAAGAGCCTTCTAGAAGGCTCTGTGAGGATGACATACAGGAAAACATGCTATTCTTGACCATCTGAGGCCAGAGTGTAGTTACTGGGCATATGGTTTAGAGGAAGGTGAAGGTTAGGTAGGTGTAGGTGAGAGAACTTAGTGGAAGGAGAGAGAAACAAAAAGGGAGATGAGGAATTACCAGTTGCAGATTATACCTACTGTATAGACTTTTCCTTGGGCCCTGCAGTCAAGCCCTCTGTGAGATGGAAATAATCTAACAGGCCATTTTATTTCTGATGTTCATGTCTATTTTTTGAGTGCAATTCCTTAATATCTGATTTATTAAAGTATCTACAGTGGCTGAAAAATATATGCATATAATTTACTTCATTCTAAAAGAGTAATTGTAATGTGAATTAATTGGAACACAGGTTCTTAAATTGCGAGTGAAAGAACTTTCTCCAATCTATCAAAAAGGTGGATCCCATGAAACTCATGCAACTATAAGCAAACTGTGAGTCCTTATGAAAGTAGTGAGTTTGTTGTTTTTGGAAAAAGAGTTTATAGTTTTAATATTCTCAATGTGGGTTATTATTTATAAAATATTCAAAAACAAATTCTTAAAATAAATTATCTTAAGCCAAAACCCAAATGTGTGTTTACCATCCTATTGCATAGGTACTTCCTCCTTACATTTTTGAAATATAATACACAAAATAGTGTCTACTATTAGACAGTAGTAAAAAAGTACCTGTAATAAAGACATTTTTACGAAAACAAAACAGCCAAGAAAAACTTGGAACCCTAAAAATTGAGTTTATTGGATCATTCTTAATGTTCTTTTCATTTTGAGCTTCTGCAGTTCTCACAGTCACAACTAAAAATTTCTTGACAGACATCTAAATTTACCTCAAATTGTACTATATTCCACAAAATTCACGTCATATAAATAAATTTACTTCTATTTTCTTGTGTTAGAAGAGATTAAGTTTAAATTTGGTGAATTCTTACTGTTATTCAACTTTGAACAAAATCATTAAAGAGAGGTCTAGTAAAAGATGACACACAATAATGTAACCAAATATTTAGGATTTAGAGCCACACTAAGTTAAAACCAGGGCTTTGTTAGGGTTGTTTGTGTGACTTCGAACATACCACATACATCATTGAGCTTCATATGTAAAAGAAAGAAACAATTTCTGCTTAACATGCCTTTTAAAAGTGTAAATGTGAAGACTTTTAAGTGTTCAAGTTTTACCCAAGTTTTACAGAGATAGTAATTAACAATATCAGTCCTATTAGGTTCTGGCAAGGATTACATGATGGCAAAAGAGTAATTACTTCAAAAAGTGTAGATACAAACCACACTTGTTGACTCTCCCTGTCTTATGAATAGGTTGTATTCTAATAGTCTGTTGGTTAGTTATTTGGAATGAACTTTTGAGCAGAATCAAATTATGTTCTCAGTCCATAAGTCACAAAGCACTTATGACGATCACTAAAATTTATTGAACACCTGACCTACTAAGTGCCAAGCTCATTGCTAACGCTTTCCATGTATTATTTCATGGATTACTCACAAGACCTTATAGAGCAGTATGATCACCACTTCCATTCTATAAATGAGAAAGGAGAACTAATAAGTGGTGGATTTGGGTTCATATATGATGATCAAAATCCAAAGTCCATTAGGCTGCAATTTTGTAAATAACACATCCTTAAATTTCTAACACAAATGAGGAAGGTTTATTTTTTTTTCTTTTTTGGGCCTTAGCTAATAACGTATATTGGCATGCTTTTACAAAAGACTTAAAAACAAAAAGTTTCACTGAAAGTAATTTTTTAAAGACATATGCAGATTGATTAATAAAACATTAAACATGTTACTCTAATATTAGGTTTTCATTAACTAAGTAAAAACAAGCCTCCCATTATGCCTCACATCTGAAAATAAGTACAGAATTAAGAAAAAAATTACAATGTTGTATTGATGACATTTCCCCCCTGTAGTTTCAATGCTCATTTGCTACTATAACATTATTTATTCCTCTCTGGTACTTACCAAAGTTCCAATTTTCCCGTCAAATTATCCTTGGTAGGGTGGCAAAATTGAGGTTTATGTGCAAAATATTTGCATAATAATTGGTCTCAGGTTAGTTAATGAACATGGGTGTGAGTTAACACTTATTTGTAAAATTTATAAAATCAGTACTTGGATACAAGACAAATTTATCTTAGTTTTGGTTGAATAAACCAAACCTGTGTGCTCATGAATATGCTATTAAACCCCATGTGACTAAGATGGAAGGAGAGGGGCACTCCTGTAAACCATCTAGTTGTTATTTGACTAGATCATTACTATTTAATACACCAAATAATATGCTCGGGATTCATTATGATTCTATGAGCTCACGTTTAACCTAAACCTGAGTACAGAAATAACTACAGGTTTATACAAAAGTGTATGCCATATTAACGTTTTTATAGTTAGAAAAAAATATGTTCCATCTTATGAGGAAAAAGACTTTTCTGAAAGTTCAGCTCCATCCACAACCTTAATAACATTTAAAGCTATAGCCTCACGGTAGGGGTTATTTATTCTTTTATTTAGTCTTATGTTGGGTTGGACTGTCTCTTAAATAAACCTATTAATTGAAGAAAAAAAAATGAAAGAAACGTGTTCTAGGAAAATATTTGCAACTTATTATCCCATAATGGTACTAGTAACCTAGGAAACATAGACCCTAACTCAACTCACAGCCAGTGATATTATTTACTTTTTAACAGTATGAAGATTTTTATCGTGTCTTTAAAAGTTAAATACAGTTCTTCCTTTTTTTGTTGGTAAAACAACTTATTAAATTAAAAAATAAATTAATTTGATTTTAAGATTACTCAAATATGGGAAAATGCAGAGATTATTTGACTAATCTGATTTAACAAAAATATTACAATCCTAATTAGACATGAAAAAATAATAACCTGGATTTACTGAGGACTCTTCTTAAACTGAAATTGCAGTGGAATATACAAATATATTTCCTATATAAGTATATTGAATAAACTATATTAAACTATATTAAATAAGTTTTGTTGATTTAACTATGACATATTTAATCTGTATGTTCTTCATTTTTCCTAAATTATGCTAACTCAATATTTATATTCGATATTTTACTATTAGTTGTATTCTATTATTTCTTCAAATTTATGCTATCGAAAATCACGTATCTTCAAAATTATATACCAATTTATAGGTAAGTAAGCTAAAGTTAAGGTGTGAAAACAATCCAGATACATTGAGTTGCGTAACTGCTATTGATGAAAGAACGTGGGCGGGAATGATTGTCCATGTGAATAAGTGGGTAAAGAACTGGTATATTTGCTGTGTATGTAGACCTTATCTTCTATTTCTGGTAAATTTTTATTTCCCACCTAATTGCATCACAACACGTTCATATATTAAATGAGATTTCTTGAAATAATTTAATAATGTAGCATAGTACAAGTACTTTGGTTGAAAAAGAGCATTTCTTAGAAATTATGAATGTTTATAGTTCACCCATGGACTTCAAAACTAGACACAGAGAATTGTTTTAAATAGCTGTATACTATTTGTCCACCTTAACTGTATTCTCCAAAATTCTGATTGTCAAGAATTAAGATGTGCTACAACTGACTGTCTTTCATTAGCACCAATGCAATGACACAGCTTGTGTTTATGAGTTAAAAGTTTCTCTGAGTCCTAAATAAAGATAAGCGAAGGAATAAAGCTACAGACTTCAAATATTCTTTGAATATATTTTGTATTCTTAAAAGTTGACATAATCATATGTCTAAAAGCAATTATTTTTTCAATCTGCATTCAAATTTGTGAAGAGTACAAAATAAATTTTGTTTAGTGAATACATATTTTGATCCTTAAAGAAAAAATTTATTGTTTTTCCTGTAATGATCTAAGACAATCCTTAAAACTAAAGTTACTATCAAAGTGTAAATATGTAGACATAAATGATAACAAAATATTGTTATAAGGGCTCCAAATATGATCTGTTAGAAATATATAATAATGCTATTAATTGAAGTTTAGTTTTAATGTTTATCAAATAATTTTTCAGTACTAATCTATAAAGCATATAAGGTAATCTTTTTTGTCTTAGTACTATTTTAAATTTTTTACTGAAATTTCTATTGTGCATGAAAACAATAATATATGCAGATGAATGCAAATGTTCTCATAAATATGCTCGTTCCATTTGAACTTCGTCATGTCCCAGGAAACATTACTGAGTTAAACATATACACCTGAGCTATTAATCCAAATTAATTTTAAAAATTACAGACTCAGTTGTAATTTTTAAAACTGTTCTGTTATTCCAGTTTTTTCAAAATGAATGAATAGGTTTATACATTCTAAAAATCGACAAATTTTAACATAAAATAGTGCTTTGGCATGTGCCAAGCTACATTAGGGAAAAAAGTCATGTAACAGTAACCAAGAGCATATCTCCTTAAGAAATAAAATGCTTCAGTTAAAATATATTTCAGCTCATATTATTCTCATAATTTATCAATTCTGTTTCATTTTACATATTTAGAACTGCCTGTAGACTCTCTGCATTGATTTTATGATGTTACAGGAAAATATTATCTAGAAAGATTAATTCCTTTAAGACTAACATCATGCATTTATATTCAGACATTCTCTTATCATTAAAGAAAGCAAACTTTTGAATATAAAAATATGAATTCTTATTTTAAACTTTTAGTTAGTCAAATAATGTCTTTGCCTAATGACTCTCAATATTTATTGACTAGTGTTTTTCAACAGTAATTTTTGAAAATAAAGAGTATAAACCATGCTATTAATGTAGTCATGAATATTTAATTAAATTATGCCAGAAAGTATGGGTTTGGGACTAGCAGTTAAATAAAAATTAGAGAAATTTGGGAAGTTACTCGTTATAAAATATTATATTAATATAATGCCTCCTTCTAAGAAAATAAGTTAAAAATAATGCTGTTTTAATTTTTATTACTATCCCATGGCATTGAGTTATTATATGTTTTATTTCCAGTTTATCCCCAATTATATAATGGCTATTTACAAAGTCACATTCTGAAAACACTTTTCCCATTTCTACACATGTGTTAGGGAACTCAATACAGTTAAAGATTGAAAAGAGATAGAAATCAGAAACATACTTTTAAAGAATCACAAATGTAAGAATTAATTAAAATTTCCATTATATTGAGAAATTTTTGGAAAGACTGGATTGAAAATTACAAAGGAGTTACTCAGGATGAGTTTGTAGTCTACTGTTAATATGCCAGATTATGGGTGATTATAAATACAGAATGCTTCCACTGAAGTACATGCTGCAGAGTATAAATTCATGTAGGTAAGAAAATAAAATTTTAAAATTATGTCAGTCAACATGATTTGAACCCAAATCTGACATTTAAGTTTCTTTAGCAACAAATTTGTGATATCTCTATACCGACAATTTATTAAATTATCCAGAACAGTGTGTACTATTTCGATGAGGGTTTACAGATGTTGTATCTCAACATTCCAGCTTTATTCTGGAAATTCTTTTAAAATACATACTTTAATTTCTCTGTTTAATGATCTAATATACTAGTTGTGGAGAGCTCTGTTATGTTCCTTCCTTTATCCACAGATATCTCGAAATCACACTCTCCCCCTGAAGCTTTCAGAGGGATACCGGTCAAGTTGAAGTAACACATTCTCTGAGCTTAAGAGTTTTGAAATTAAGAATTAATATAAAAATCTCTACATTTTCTTAACTGTGGGTGGTTTTTGTTTACTTTGTAGTCCACCCCATAATCTAAATAGAGCTGAAACAGTTCTGGGTTAGCAAAAGAGGGGATTTAAACACATCTGGAAACAACGAACAATGAAAATTCCATTAGTTCAATAGTTAAAAGATATATCTGGAAATAAAGGTAGAAGGCATATAGTAGGCAAGTATAATAAGTACAAAGTGATTAATTTTCTTTAACTCTGCTTTGTGTTCAACCACAGAGTGAGTGAGACTCGAAAACCCAATAAATAGTTATTCTTTCACCCCTTTCTTAGAATACCAATTATACAAAAAGTTGAAAGACACTTTCTGGGGTAAAAATGCTTTCCAGCTGTCAAGATTCAAGCTTAGCTAATGGTAGAGCTAATTTTAAAAGGCATTGTTCCCTGATTAAGATAGTTGTTCAGAAATATGCCTTTCAATCCATTAAAATTTTTTATTAACTTGTTAAATTTATTTTCTAGAATACCACTGTAAATAATATTATCTATTAGTAAACAATTTTGTATGCATTTAGGGGTAATATGCTACAGTTTTTCTAACCTGTAAAATAAATGAGGCTATTTTTCAGCATTATTTTAATGCCATTTATTAAATTCTACAGTAGAAACACTGTCAAATTACCTGAGAATACTACCAAGAATAAATATATTTATTTTGAATAATGCACTTACCCAGCACAGCTCCTAAGGAAATTCTTGTTAAAATATTCTTAGGATGAAATTTGATTTTCTGAAATTCCTCAGAGGAAATTTACCCCCAGGTAAGGCGGGGAAGAGTGAAAGCCTTGCAAAGTGATCCTGAAGTCAGAGTGAGATCCAGTTAGCAGAACTTGATGGTCCTAAAGCAGGAGGTGACACTCTCTGCTGGAGAGAGGGTTTGTTCTGAGTAGATTGGAAGTGTTGTCAGATTGTAAGTGATCAGCAGCAGAAGGGAAACATCAGAGCTTCCTGTTACGTTACATCACTCTGACCCCGCCTGCAGTTAGTGTTAGGTTACTTTCTTTCTCAAATAGCATACCCCAGGAAGGCAGCGCTCCTTTCTTATCCTTAGACAAGAGCAAGAAGCAGCCTGAACAGACAGAGATCATATGCTGTGTGAATACATTCTTAGCAGCAAAAGCTGGCTGACTTTCATCTTGACTGAGTTCTGTTAGAACTTGCCAAACCGAGCTGTCTGTGATTTGAAGAAAATCTGAATATAATATTCTGCTCAAAGAATAAAAGGAGTTAGGTGTGTGTGTGTGTGTGTGTGTGTGTGTGTGTGTGCGCGCGCGTGTGTGTTGAATTATAGTTTACAAAGCTTCCAGGAAAATTTTTATCTAACACATCTTTCTTCATAATTGATCACAAAAAAAGAACTGCATTCATTATAATTAATTCCGTGATATGACTCATTAATTTGGAGTGTGATAATCACATGCTGTTCCTCAATCAGTTTTACACAATCAGATCAAGAAACTTTAGGCTGCATTTTTTTAATTTTTAAAAAATTTTGTTCATGACATAAGTATATGTGTACATATGTATTATAAAGCCAATGTGTGTTTGTGTGTGTGGGTACAGAGTATATTACTTTTTCAAAATACGTATTCAGGTAAACAAATTAGAGAAAATAGCCTTTTAGAAAAACATAATTTTAAAATGATTGCACATACTTTAAAATACTAGACATAATTATGTTATCATCTATAATCTAAAAAATAATTTATACTACAATATTTATACCTCAAAATAGCTGCAAAGAAAATACAGATATTTAATAAACATAATATTACGAATTAATGTAAAATATGTACCTTACTTTATTTTTTTAGAAAAATGTTCTATCTTAACACATAATTTGACCTTGAATATGTTTAATAAATAATCGGATATAATCAGGGAAGAAATTTGTAAATTTTAAATGCATTTGTAATTTTTAATGATATAGTAAATGTGTGAGATACATACAAGTCTTGAAAACTAAATTGCTCTAAAAGTTGCTTGATTTATCTGGGTGTCAATTTTCTTATCTGTAAACTAGAAGAGATGGATCAAATAATACCTAAAATCCATTTTGTCTGTTAGATTTTGAATCAACAAATATTATAACATTTAGAAATAGATAAGATATTGTGATGATCATTTGATTCTTAGTAAATTTGAGATTACAGGCACAGAGAAATAGATAAATCACTGCAATTCAGGAAGAAAATGAGATTCTCATACTCCTTCTAGGCTAACAAAGGAGGTAAAGAAAACATAAATTAAGAAATATGTTTCTGAGGCAGTGTACTCCTATTGACATTTGTATTACCCGGATGTCTATAAAAAATTATTACAAAATCTTTGATTTTGAGACCAATAAGATAAATGTTGATTAGGGGCTGGCCCCGTGGCACACTGGATAAGTGCGCCGCTTGGGAAGCATGGCAGCGCTCCCGCCCGAGGGTTCGGATCCCACATACAGACCGGTTCCCGCTCACTGGCTGAGCGAGGCGCGGGAGCAGCACCGAGGGTTGCAATCCCGTTGCCGGTCCCCGGTCCGGTGCGGGAGCAACACTGAGGGTTGCGATCCGTTGCCGGACATGGAAAAAGACAAAAAAAAAAAAAAAAGAAAAATGTTGATTAAAAAATACATATAAAAATAGGATAATACTGATCTCTATCAATTACAGTTAAGAGAAAAGCCTTGTAAGAAACTGAGTTATACTTGTGTGGTTATTAGGAAATAGAAAATAACAAAAGGTGTTAAATTGTTAAGTTATAGATTATTGTATTTTGAAATAAGGACATGGTTCACTTTGCTTTGGAGGTCTGTTGAGGTGTACTTCTTTTTGGGTTGTTTCCTTCAGCCCATGAAAAGAAAAGTCAATGCTGCAAATTATTGCCTGCTCCAAAAATAACAATGATTCTTTAATCAGAAAACAACATAGATATCTCTAGGTAAAAGCTTCACTGAATTCTGATGTGCAGCTAGCACACTGCTCAGGGAACCACTAAGAAAGAAATAGAAAGTACTGGCATTGGACCAGGAGACATGAAATTCTAGTCCTGATTCTGATACTCTCTAGTGTGATCTTGATAACGCTTTTTGGGCTTGGTGTTCCCATCTTAAAATTTGGAGCAGAATCAAACAATAGATTTTAATATCCAAATGATCAAAGTCCATATCTTCTCAAATCCCATGCTAAGTATAATATCTGACTCCTAGAAAGAAATCACTATATAGATTGTAAATTTAATGAAGTTATAAAAAACTAAAATTTTTCTCAGTTTGTAAAATAAGGTTTTTTTGTGAAGTCTAGCAAATGAAAAAAAAAATCTATGCTTTGAGCAATATCATAAGACTCTTAATCTGAAGCTTTTTGTCCTTTAATATATATTAAGTGCTGTACTAAATAGTGCAGCCGAATAGCATTTACAGGTTAGGCACATACAGGCCCAAGGTTGTAGCCCATGAAGATTCTTGGATAATTTTTATCCATATTGTCTATAAGCCTTATTTAGAAATAAACAGGCAAACTGCCTCGCAGTAATCAGATCCTTAAGAGTTGCCACTTCATAAACTTCAGAAGAAATAAATGGCATGAGGATTTCCAAGGAGCTACTCTGGGTATTCCAAGTTATAGAGAAGCCAGTAAAAAGATGGATCATGAAAACCTCTCAAATATACAATGAAAGATGACAAAAATATTTGGAAAACTGCAGCATAATAGAATAAAAATATTTAAATAATCAAGGAGGTGATTCTGAGCCATGTGGCATTAATTAATACATTAATTCAGCCTCACGTATCATATATGTATGTATTTATATGTATATTTTTTCCCAGAACAGATTTAAGCCACTTGCAAGCATTTAACATGTAGCGATCAAGCCTGTATTTTTAGCCAGATATAGTAGTAGTTGTGTTTTAGGGAGTTAAGGAAAAAGAGGATGTGTCCTGCTATGTAGTCATTTACCGCATAAATGGACTAGCACATGAGGAATCAAGCACCAAATTCTTGGCAATTAGCAGCTAATGCTGCCAACACAGAGTTTAGATGTAGCCACGCAGAGCACTGTCAATAAGGTTTTCTGTACAAGTGAGAAATGATGTATAAATGAAGAGCAGTGTATACTTGTATGTAAGGATAAACAGTCACACTTGTCCATTTTACAACCCAGCATATAGGATTTGTGCCTAAATTTGTGCCCCCGTGTAATACTCACAAGAGCTGTAGTGATGCAATAGGGAGTACTGGCTGGTTACCAAGTGACATGTACTTGACGCACAATCAGGAGGAGGTTAACTCAGTCTCTGAATTACTGTTTACATTCGCTAAGTTAGTGAAATCAAACAAAAAATATAGTTTGACAAACTTAGTTCACTACTGACTGAACTGACCACTTATTTTGAATTTATGTGTATACTGCGTTGGAGCATATTTCTATCACAAAAACACACAAAACAAAACCACTTTTATGTGAAATGGTATGGATGGACCCTCCCTGGTGAGCGTGAAAGAACAGAGAATCAGAGAAAGCATTTTAAAAATGATTTCTGCAGATATGAAAATCAACTACATTGTATATAGATAAATAAAATAAAATAAAATGGCAGCAATCTAAAAAAGTGACTTCTATAAAGTCTTTCAGTTATTATATTTTGAGTTAATAATTCCGCTGAGTTCCTAGTTGTCTGAAAGTTATTACTTATACTCAAGGAAAATTTATGCAGTCAACAAAATTATGTATACCCTGCCATATTAAAAATGAAACAATAATTGAAGGAGAAATGCATAATTCTTATAATGTTTATATCAAAAAATATCTAGCAGGAAAATGAGTGGGCCTGATCCTTTATTATTTTATCTAGCAATTTCTGTTAGCATTTTCTTCAAGTTATTTCTCATAGCAAAGAACAATGAATTGCATTTCATAAAAGAATCTGGATACATTGAGAGTGAATATGTTATTGTCTCTTACTAAAATTAAAGGGCTGATCTTTAATTGTGCACATAACTTAACCATTTTCAGGGAAATCATAATGTTGTATTAAAAATACTATGAACTAAGAATTTGAAATATACAGAAAACTAAATTTTAAATGAGCAGTCATTATGTCAGGTCCATATATAGGTGAAGAAAACTATTTTATTAGCCTGCATATAACATTTCTTTTAGCATTTTGTGCTGTGTTTTATTAGCCTATATATAACATTCTTTTTAGCATTTTATGCTGTATTTTCTCAAGACAGTTAAATAACATTAAAAATAATTGGTCAAATATTTGCTTTTTTAAAAATTGATTTTTAAGTTCTGATGAATTTGGATCTTCCAGGGAAATCAGTATTCTCTTACAGATATTTGGGGGTGACTATTGCTAGAATAAAAAACTAGCATTCGCAAATAAGATATGTTGTGGACTAATTAAAAATGGATTTTGAAATACAACAAAATTATAAATGCTTACTTTAAGTGTGGGTACCAAACGATCTTCCTGAGGGTAAACACCCTTCAGTAGGGTGACCATATGTCCTAGTTTTCTAGGGCAGTTCCAATTTATACTTCCATGCTCAGAAGTGTTCTGGTTTGGATAAAAAATTGTATATGATCGCCCTAGCCATACTTCTCCATACTGCACTGACAAGTGGTACATAAATACTAAGAATGAGTCAATAATTCATTTGAGAAGCCTGAATCTCCTTTCCCAGAAGAGTTTAAAATAGTTCTTCCTATTTCTAGGATAGTTTTAGTTGGCATTGCAAAAGGACAACCTTTTTATCTCTGGATATGCATTTATTGTGAATTTATTCTGTAATGCATGTTACTTGCTGAATATTAATCTTAATTGCAAAAATGAAAGGTTTATTTAAATTTGCATTTAGGCTGTTGGCCTAAGTTGTGTTTAATTAAATGAACAAGTCCTATATTTGGCTTAAATAATTTAATCATTAAGTTCTAAAAATGCCAAATGGTTTTAATTTTTTTCCAGTACTCACAAACTATTTTTTTGCAGCTCTCGTCATACGTATATAACTTGTAAACATATTAGCAACTTATATTTTTCTTTATTTTCTTCAAAAACTCATTTTCATTTAACATCACCCTATTATATACAGTGGAAGTTTTTAAAATAAAAAATGTAAAACTATTTATAGTGCATATATTAAAGAATAATACAATGTATTTACCTCAGAACTCTTACCTCTGGGAAAGTGTCAGATCCTCCTTTTGATACCTAGTGCTGAGGATTTGGGTATCTGTAGTGTCATTCTGCCATCTAGTGTTAAACATTCTCAAATTACAAAAAGTTGCTCTCTAACCAGAATAAAAATTAAATTATATCTCTTTTTCTCTAATCAAAAAAATCTCAACAACTAGGAAGGATTTCTAAGAAAATGTTCTGTTGCACTTATAACTAGAGTTATAATGGGCATGTTCTCATTGCAGAAAATACAATTAAAGCACTTATTTATATATTCACCATGCATAGTGTAAAGAGTATGTGCTTCCTAAAGGTAAAACAATAGTTAAATAAGTGTTAAAACATAATATAAATAAAAAATTACAAATTAAAATGACATACATATATGAGTACATATATGTTTATGATCCAAATGTAGACAACTCTGAAGCCCAAGCCTAGGCCAAAGTGGATTAATGCCTACATATCTGATCCAGAATACAAATCATATCTTTGAAAACTCACAACAGAGTGCTAAATGTTTTTCACATCTGAAAAACAAGGCCTTCTTTATGTCGAGACATGAAAAATATCTGTTCTACCGCTATCTCTTAGAAAAAAAAATCAATTATTAATTGACTATAATTCTGTTCTGGCTTAATACAGCTGACATTTGAGACTGGCAGTATTTGATGCACATTAATTACCACCAAGATTTATTTCTGTAAACACTTGAATCATTAGAAAACAAGGTTTCTAAACCATAGTCATCGACTGAACACATATTAATTGATGGCCTACCACGTGCTAAGCATTTGGATAGATACTGGGAATACAAAATTTGTTAATAGGGACATAGTCCCTGATCTGGAAGAATTTACTTTTTACTCTCAGATAGCCATTTTTGCTCATGTTGCGTTAGACTCATATTGCAATAAGTTTAATGACTAAACAAGTCAGGACTGAGTAGATAGGAAGGTAGGGTAGAGAGAGAACCTACTTCTTGCAGAAAAGCATTTTCTCTGAAGGTAATAATAACACTGGAACCCCAAAGGTAAGAAATATGAGGCTTTCCATAGATTAAAAAGTCTATTCTCAATAGAACTTCCCAGTAGCAAAGCTTGGGAGACAGGATTTGGGTGCAAGGGATTTATTGAGGTGGTAGTCTTCAGACTTTAGGAAAAAGCAGTAAAGGAGGGAATGAAGCAGAATTTGGAAGAAGTATGAGGTGAGTAAGCATGTGGTCTCAGGTAAAATCCACAGAGATTGAGAACTGTAGCATAAACTGCATCTCAGAATTGGCCCCCTTGAAGAAAGGGAGTCTGTCTTTAGTAATTCATTATTAGTTTGTCCTTATATAAGCCACTCCAGGGGTCGGGAACATATTAGGGAAAGTGACTATTATCAGCTGAGGACAATTGTCTGGACAAGAATGCAGCTGGAGGCTGTTAACAGCCAATTCTCCCAGCAACTGGGAGATGCATGCACCTACTCAGTAAAGGGCATGTGGGAGGGGCACCCAAACAGTCTACTGCAAGGAGTGTTGCAGGTGAGCCAAATGTGATCAAGTGCAGCACCTGGGTTGTTCCTGGAGCTTGGAGACCAGTGAGCAAGAGTCTCACATGAATACAGGAGGTCATAGAATGCAGTGTTGTATAGAGTGTGGTAAGGAATCTATATTTTATCTATATGCAAAGGGTCATATAATCCAAAGCATGGTTTGTTTTGGTGGGGATATCTAATCTGGCATATTATTTCAGATATTTTTGGAAGAAAATTGTAGAGACTATAGGCCCAGTGATATGGGTTATTGGGTTTTCAGTTAGATAATTGCATATTGAGAAAAAGAAAATAGTGAGTATTAGCACAATAGGAAAAACAGCACAATGTTCAGCAAGTTTACATTACAACATAAACCATTAGCTTGGCTATTTTTCTGTTTTGTATTCTTGTTTTTGTCCAGATAATGCATTTGTAGTATTATTCTTATATGGATGATAATGTAAGTTTCTGAATATTTGGGAGGATGACAGAAGGAATAATCATGTTCATTTTTTAAGCTTTCTAAATTCCTAGAAACATAAGACATTTAAATATTTTGAAATGAGTTTTACATAGGTTCGTTGGAGAAATAAAAAAAAAAAAACGTTCACTTATTTGACCCCTTTCTTACTCATGTTATAAAGTTTCCATATTAAAAATGTTAACACCTCTTAGGCAGTTATCTCTAAACACATTATTAAAAATATTAAAAAATTATCTAATATATATATTTTTACATTCTCCTCCATTAATCTTAACAGTAAAATGACTTCATATTTATGCTCATTTCTCATTTTATAAAAATACCGTAGCAAACAAAATTTACCTAAGTTTCTATTTTAACCTCTAATGGCCTAGCTTATTTGAATGATTGTTACATCTCAAAGAAACAATTATCTAAAACTTTGAAACATTAAGTATTTAGTTAATTGTAATATCAATAGCTACCATTTTATTGAATGCCTACAATGTAGCAAACACTATGCTAAGCATACTTTGCATATATGCTCTCATTTATCCTCACCATCAGTTCACAGACAGAGCAGTGAGATAAGAAGAGCTTTCGAGCTAAAATGCACGTTCATTTTAACCTAACCCTATGTTCTTTATCATTATATTGGATTTTGTGTTTGATTTTTCTCTTTCTTTCACAGTCCTTATTGTATTCTTTACTTGCATCTGACAGTTTACTGATATCCAGTAGAGATCAGAGAACCTGTGGGAAACACTGGATTTTAAGGACTTTCTAATTAAATGATTGCATGATTATGTAGACTGTGAAGGAGAAAAATAAAGAAAATATGCAAAGAGTTAAAGTTTTCCAACATATATTTAGCTTTACAATTTTAAAGACTTTCTCATTAAACAGTGGCAGAGGTTTTGACTAAAATGGTAATTGTTTATTTCTTCATCTCTGTAATAGCAGTTTCTTGGCTAGATAGATCATTTAGGTAGCTCACATCTGTTCACTTTTTGAAACTCTGGAAATTTCCCTAGAGTGATTTACAAATTTTGTGGAACATTCTGTTAAGAGTGGGAAATATGTTAGGAAAAAAAAAAAAAAAAAAAAAAAAGGCTATTGGAAAATCAAAGTTCTTTCAGATTCCAAATGTTGACTAAGAAGAAGGAAGTAGCAGTTTCCTCTGGCTTCTAACTTGAGAGTGCTTGCAGCTTACAGGAGAGTTCAGTAAATTAGAATTATACCCTCTGTAAAAATACAAATTAAATATGGATTAAAACCTTGGAAACATTCAAGTTCGTAATTGACTCGACCAATGTTATCTCACAATGCATGAAAAACAGCAAATCATTAGTATCATTGACAAAAAGGGGTCATTTTGGCTACAATTAGGATTTGTCTAAAACTTATTAGGATAAATTGTAAATTGAAATAAAAGATTTTGGTGTTAGAAAAACCTAGTTCTAGTTAATCATTCTTAACTAAATTTGGCTAGCTCTTCTAAAAATAATTAAAGAAGAAAAACACTTTCAGAATTATTTCAAAACTTTTCATGAGCTTGAAATGCTTTGAATAGTTAGTGTAAGTCAGAACCACATGTATTATTTTTTCCAGAATGTATATAAACTTGGAAAGGAAAAAAAAGTTAATGATTTCAGAAAATGTTTTGCTGGTAAACAAAACTCAAATGTTAAGACATTCAAAATCTCCCAAAGAGTGGGGCTCCCTGTAAAATAGTAAGCAAAAAGATTCTCATAAAATCTTTGATGTTTGGAAATTAATCAGGCACTGAAAGAAGAAATCACAGGTGTAATCAGTTTGGAGATGGCAAGCTGCATTAACAGAGGTTAGTTTTGAAGGAATATAGAAGCTGCTGTAAATGAACACTTTATATTAGAAGGGATGTGGATATAACCAACATTAATTATAACCAATGTTGATTTTTGTTTCTCCATCACAAAACATCTCTATATTTTTATTTATTTTTTAAAATTTTATCTACATACAATGTATTTGATTTTTGTGTCCCTTTATCGATTCCTCCTTCCCCCCCCTCCCTCCCTCAACATCATATCTGTTCACTTGTCTTAATGAGATCAAGGAATTGTGATCGTTGTGTTTTCTTCCCTACCCCCCATTTGTTTGCGTATTTATTTATTTTTAGCTCCCACAAATAAGTGAGAACATGTGGCATTTCTCTTTCTGTGCCTGACTTATTTCACTTTATGTAATTTTTTCTAAGTCCATCCAGTTGCTGTGAATGGTAGTATTTCATTCTTTTTTAGAGCAGAGTAGTATTCCATTGTGTAGATAAACCACATTTTCTGTATCCACTCATTTGATGATGGACATTTGGGATGGTTCCAACTCTTGGCTATTGTAAATAGTGCTGCAATAAACACTGGAGTACAGGTATCCCTTCAGCATGATGATTTCCATTCCTCTGGGGGTATTCCCAGCAGTGGAATAGCTGGGTCATATGGTACATCTATCTGTAATTGTTTGAGGAACCTCCAAACTATTTTCCATAAAGGCTGCACCATTTTACAGTCCCACCAACAGTGTAGGAGGGAATACATTGCAGAGTAGTGTAGCCCTGCCAGCATTTATCATTCTCAGTCTTTTGGATATTAGCCATCCTAACTGGAGTGAGATGGTATCTCAAAGTGGTTTTGATTTGCATTTCCCGAATGCTGAGTGATGTTGAGCATTTTTTCATGTGTCTGTTGGCCATTCATATATCTTCCTTTGAGAAATGCCTATTTAGCTCCTTTGCCCATTTATTAATTGGGTTACTTGGATTTTTGCTGTAAAGTTGTTTGAGTTTCTTGTATATTCTGGATATTAATCCTTTGTCAGATGTATATTTGGCAAATATTTACTCCCACTCTGTTGGTTGTCTTTTCACTCTGTTGATTGTTTCTTTTGCAGTGCAGAAGCTTTTTTGTTTGATATAATCCCATTTACTTATTTTTCCTCATCACAGGGACGTAAAGTTTGTTCAACATACACAAATCAAAAAATGTGATACGCCACATCAGTAAATCAAACACAAAGACCATATGATCATGTCTATAGATGCTGAAAAAGCATTTGACAAAACTCAACATTTATTCATGATAAAGACTCTCCACAAGTTAGGTATAGACAGAAAGTATCTCAACATAATTGAAGCCATATGTGATAAGCCCACTGCTAGTATCATCTTGAATGGGGAAAAGCTGAAAGCTTTTCCTTTAAGAACAGGAACTAGACAAGGATGCCCATTCTCACCACTCCTATTCAACATGGTGTTGGAAGTACTAGACAGAGCAATCAGAGAAGAGAAGGAAATAAAGGCATCCAGATTGGGAAAGATGAAGTCAAACTGTCCCTGTCTTGCAGATGACATGATCCTATGTATCAAACAGCCTAAAAGCCTCTCCAAAAATCTCTTAGAGTTGATAAATGATTTCAGTAAAGTTGCAAGGAGCAAAAGAAACACACGCAAAACAGTAGCATTTCTATACTCCAACAGTGAACATGAAGAAAAAGAAATCAAGAAAGCTAGCCCATTTACAATAGCCACCAAAAAAATAAAATACTTAGGAATAAAGTTAACCAAGGATGTGAAAAACCTCTACAATGAGAACTACAAATCACTGTTGAAAGAAATTAAATTGGACACAAAATGGAACGATATCCCATGCTCTTGGATTGGAAGTATTAACATTGTGAAAATGTCCATACTACCCTAAGTGATCTACAAATTCAATAAATTCCCTGTCAAAATTCCAAAGACATTTTTCTCTGAAATGGAAAAAACTATCGTAACATTTATATGTAGTAAAAAAGACCATGAATAGTCAAAGCAATTCTGAGGAAAAGAAATAAAGCTGGAGGCATAACATTACCTGAATTTAAACTGTACTACAAAGCTATAATAACCAAACAGCATGGTACTGGCATAAAAACAGATACATGGATCAATGGAATAAAATAGAAAATCCAGAAATCAACCCTTACCCCTACCTACAGCCATCTGATCTTTGACAAAGATACCAAGTCTATGAACTGGGGAAGAGACTGCCTCTTCAGCAAATGATGCTGGGAAAATTGGATATCCATATGCAGGAAAATGAAACTAGACCCATACTTCTCGCCATATACCAAAATAAATTCAAAATGGATTAAAGAATTAAATATACACCCCGAAACAATAAAACTCCTTAAAGAAAACATAGGCAAAACACTCCAGGAGGTAGGATTGGGTAAAGAGTTCATGAATACCACCCCCAAAGCACAGGCAACCAAAGGAAAAATACACATTTTTTTTGACTTACTATATGTTGATATTAAATACTTTTAGACAGGGAGCATTCTCTTAAAATCTTAAAATGCCAAAACTAGAAACACTTTTATATGTAAGTAGTCTTGTCCAAAACACTCATTCTAAATATGAGTAAAGGTGCAGCCTGAGAAATTAGATATTGAATACATTCATCCACCAAGTTAGTGTCAGTATTGGTACAGGAAACAATTATCTGTTAGTTTACACTCCAGAACATTTTCCCCAAAGCCTCTGGTGGAAAAGGAAAGCCTTAAACACTTATATTTATTTTAATTTTATTTTTTTCAGCAAAGGACTACATACACATAAGAAAAAAGTCAATACGAAAGGGCTTCTAACAAGTAAACAGCTGTTCTTCATCTCTCAGACCTCTACATCCAATTCTCTTGTGGCTTCCTTCGACTTTTGTCATTAAAAGGTACAGTTCCTTGCTATTTCTACTTCTCTGTATGTGAATAATTCTTCCACATTCTCCCCTGTCCTTTTAGGAATTTTCTCTTCCTTGCTAGTATTTGAAATTTCATGTGCGGTGGATGGGGAGGAGGGTGCTGAGTGGGTTTTATTTTGTAGGGTAAAATATAACATTTCAGTAAAGAAAACCTGTGCCCTTTTGTTTTATAAAATCTCCCTCCCCTTTATTTTTTATTTTTCTCTTTTGTTTGTAATTTACACAAAATAATTGCACATATTTATGAAGTACAATGTGATGTTTTGATACATACATACATTGTGTAAAAACCAAATCAGGGTATTTAGCATATTCATCACCTCATACATTATCCTTTCTTTGTGGTGAAAACAATCAAATCTTTTCTTCTATTTTGAAATATTCAATATTATTAACTATAGTCACACTTCTGCACAATAGAACGCAGGAACTTATTGCTCCTATCTATGATTCATTGACCAATCTCTCCCTACCTCACCCTTAATAGCCTCTGATAACCACTATTCTCTGTATTTCTATGAGATCAACTTCTTTAGATTCCATATATGAATGAGATCAATTAGAATGGCTATTATCAGAAAGACAAAAAATAAAATGCTGGTTTGCTTGTCGAAAAAGGGAAAGAACACTCTTATACACTGTTGGTGGGAATGAAAATTAGTACAGCCATTATGAAAAACAGTATGGAGGTTCCTCAAAAAATTAAAAATCGAACTACAATACGATCCAGTAATCCCACCACTGGGTATATATGCAAAGAAAATGAAATCAGTAGGGTGAAGAGACATCTGCACTCCCGTGTTTGTTGCAGCACTGTTCACAATAGCCAAGATATGGAATCAACCTAGGTGTCCATCAATGGACGAATGGATAAAGACAATGTGGAATACATACACAATGAAATACTTTTCAACCATAAAAAATGAATAAAATACTGTCATTTGTGGCAACATGGATAAACCTGGAGTACATTGTTAATAATAAAATAGGCACAGAAAGACATATCTCCCCTCTATTTTATCTCTTCTATTTTTCTTGACCTTCTGTCACTTCCTGGTTGGGCTTTTGAATTGATTGCCAAATTTTTTTTTCTCTTTTATCCTATTTTCCATCTCTATGGCTTTTTCTTTCTGTAGCTTAGAAATTTTGTGACGTTATTTATTAATTTTTTTTTCAAATTTTTTATTGTATTTGATTTACCAAGTCTTTTTTTTTTTTTTTTTTAACTATCTAGGGTTATTCTCTTATTTCTCTATGAATACTAATTATATAGGTTACAATATATATTTTTAATTAGGTTTTTTATGTCACATAATAACATATTTGAATATTTTTCTGTGGAATTTTCTCTAAAAGATTTTAAATCATGTTTTTGTGGAATTTACTGTTAGGTGTATTGGAGTTTTCGTTCTATTGTGGCTATTACATATTTTTTATTTTTCCACTTAGTGTACAGAAATGCTATTGATTTCATATGTTGAATTTGAATATAACAATCTCGATGAACTTCAATATTATTTCTAATTGTTTTCTTTTAGGTTCTCTTAAATTTTTAATTATGACAAGCATATTATGTGATAACTATGATATACTGTAACATGTATACCTAATTTCTGTTTTTGCTTTTTGCATTGGCTATAAAATTAAGAGTGTTTGTATATGTTAAATAGAAAAGGTGCCGTTTCTGACCTTGAGGATGTTTTTAAACATTCTATCATTAACATGTTATTACGTTTATGGTAGATATCTGTGATCAGATTATTAGGTCTCTAGTTTGCTAAAAGTTTTAATCATGGAAATAGTGTTAGATTTTATCAAATGTTTTTCTTTATTGAGAATGATAAAATTTAAGAAAACAGGATCAATAACTGAGTTATATTGAAATCTGAGGCAAAAAGAAAAACTGATAATACTGATGATTCATTAAGAAATATAAAGGTAGTTCAAATTCAATCATCATTTAATATAATAAAAATATTAACATCAAAAGTAAGCTAAATTATCATTCTCAATAGATAGAGATAGAAATATTTTATTCTTCATGAGTTATTGCTGTAATCTTGAATTTTTTAAAAATACTAGATTGCAGTATTATTTATCTTGGTTACTGAAAATTTTTATGCTCCCTCAGATTTTGGGCCTGAGGCAATAAGCTCACTTGCTGTCTCTAGTCCCAGACCCACTAGCCAGATCACAGTTTCACATAGTGTTCACACAAACCACACAATCTGTTAGTGGACTTGTGAATCAAACCTGGTCAATCAGAAATTAATGTGTCTCTAAAAACGGTGTTTGGATCAAAGATGGCCATAAGACATTTGGGTCAATGAGCATGAAGCCAAGACTTTGATTCAATTCTTTGAGGTAAGAAAATCCAAACTCTGTGGGCCTTAAATCCTGGTTATCTTGAAATCCTATGAAGTTAGAATATAAAGGCAAAAAATATTGGGGAGCAGATTCAAGAGGCAAAGATAGACTGAGTTTTCGTGACATATTATGAGGCCCTAAATCCATCCATACTAAGGTGAGATACTTTCTGGTCTTTTCCACTTTGTGATAAATATATCCCTGTTTTGTTTCAAACTCATTGGGTTATGATTTTTATAATCTGTGAGCAAACTGATACAGAGGTCATGTTTATTGTCCTAATGCTCTATATTATTTATTGTATTATATGGTTAAAATGCATCTACCCCCCCCCCCCCCCCCCCCGAGAAATGAATTACCTTGCATGCTTGAATGTGCTCCGAGTGCTGAGTAATTCTAACCAAGACGCCAATTACATAGAGTCGCTCAGAGACTGGGTCTGAGAAACTAAAACCAAAGTCTTTGGTTCTACGTAGAAGAATGCAGGAAAGGCAATTGTGTGTCCAAACTAAAGTCTTTGAGAAAGAACTGAAAGTCAAAAGTTGGAAAAACTACATACAAATGCCAATTTCATAAAAACAAGATAAGAACAAGAGCAGTTGATGAACAATCAACAACCCCCTAAATAGCTTGGTAGTTTAATGTCATTTTCTTTCTTCTTGTGGTATGCAGATGGACTGGGCTAACTACAGTAGTCAGGCTTGGAAGCCATTTATATTGTGTGTAGTGATATATATTTAAATATACATATGTCTATATTTATACAATTATACATGAAATTACTGCTGCATATGTAGCAGAGTAACATAGAATATATGGATTATGGCATAGTGTATAATTTGTTTGACAAATAAGAGATCATAATATATGGTTGTGCACTTGTAATTAAGGAAGTATAAGCAGAATGAAGCTGAGAAAACAATTTTTTTCTTTTTTAGTCTTACGATTCTGTATCTTTGAGACAACTAAAGAGCACTAAATTATTATGTACTAAAAACTTCATGAGTACAACAGTCAGACTTTATTATTCAGAGTAACATAGTAACATCTTTTACTTTTTTTTTGACAGCTGGCCAATACAGGAATCCAACCCTGGAGCTTGATGTTATCAGCGCCACACTCTGACCAGCCCAGCTAACTGGCCAGCCTCTCAGAATAAGATATTGTATGTCTTACAGTTAAAAACTGAAATCATTTGAGCAGTTTTCAGCATGACCTGTTAATTTTGAATGTAGGGAATATACAAAGTAGGTAAATACATGTACTCATAAATGCTGTATAATGTAACTCTATATAAAATTCACAGTTAGATGCATTTGATGATGCAAAACAAAAAAAGTACTTTTAGAGGGCTTCTTATTTAAAAACACAGTAAAAGTAATATTCACATGCATTAAACATTGCAAACCATCTCAGTGTGTCTTTCCTTATTAAGTAATGAACCAATGGTTATTTTTGGAGAAAACAATTAGTTAACTCATCAATGTGCTGTTTATATCTCCTTGGCAGCAACTTGCCACTTGACCAAAGGAGACTTTGCCACTTATTTAAAGCTATTGGTATCCATGAATTAATGATGACACAGCATATTTCACAAGGGCTTTTGATTTCCACAAGTCTCAAATTCCACAGCAAAAACCCAATTTAAGATGATAATTTATGTACTGAATATTTGAAGTCAAGATATAAAATTTCCCTTAAGCTGAACAAGTTGACACTATTTTGTAATGATATAATGTTTTGTGCCACAGGTTGAAAATGGCTTGTAATTGTATGTTAGAACTTTTCATATTGTATCTTGAAACATGGTGATTCTGTAGCTGATATCAGCCGGACCCTGACTTCAGGTGAATGCCCTGAAGGAGATCAGATTTTTAAATAGGAAATCAGCACAAATAAGCTGAGTAATGAAGATTAGTCTCTGTTTACTGAATATATCTTTAACTAATTTGAAGTACATGTAGGCAAATCCAAAAATAAAATTCAAAACTAAATTGTGGGGTTGGTTGTGATGAGGTAAAGTGACAACTAATGAATTTTGGAGGATTTTGAGAGGTGGAGAAATATTCTAAATTTCAGAGGAATTAACTCAATACTGATGAGAAGGATACAGCAGACAGTAAAAAGCCTGGAGTATGAACAAGGAAGCAAGAGATTTTGGAGACTGATTAGATGTGGTAGATGAGGACAAAAAAGAAATCAAAATTTAGTTCAAACTTTTAAGCCTGAGGAACAGGCAGAATTATAATACTACTGCTAGAGAGGAGTCAAGAAGCTCAACCAAATGCGTAAGGAGGTTGGTTGTTTCTAGACAAGTTCAGATTCACATGTGAAATCTGAGGTGAACACTCTAGAAACTGACATGTCTAGGAGGCTGTTGAGATGCCAGACTACACACAGTTCAGCAGAGAAGAAAAAATACAGGTCTGGATACAGTGAATTAACTCCAGAGAAATGTTAATTAAAACCCTGAGTATGAACAGTGCATGAATAGAATCTTCCTAGCTGATCATTTTTTTCTTCTACAGAAATAGCATACTTTTTGAACACAAATTATTGGTTGCATTGTGTACAAAGTGTAATGATGAATGAATAGGTTTCAGGAAGTTCAAGTATTTTCTGGTAAGAGAATTCATCAAACATTAAAATTAAGAAGTGCATAGAAAGAATTTCCTTTTGATTGCCATTAAAAACTTCCCTTTTCCATAAAGTTTCTTCTTATCATAAATTGCATTTAACACACTATTATTCAACTGTCTTGACTAATATAATGGGCTATAGTTAAACAATAAAAGTTAAACCAGTCTACATCAGGCAGGCATATGATGAAGAACTGACACTTCTTTGTTCAAAGACAGTTTGTCTCAATATCGATGGAGGTACTGGTTAGTACAAAAGGACAAAGTATGTCCAGGGAGGAAAGCACATGAGAGAATCATATATTTACTGGATCTTTCCAAATGCACACGAGTGATTTTTATCAAAATCAGGTACTTGTCACCATTGTTGATGTGAAACCCTGAAAGTTCTTGTTCTTTAATAGCTGTATTTCTTAATCTGGTCATAGGCTATAAAGGAAATCCTCATATACATGATCATAACAAATAAGTGAAAACATTTCCTCAAATAGATCATCACCAAATGGAAAACAAGGACTGATTTGATGTGTCCAGTCCTATAATTTGTAGTTAAATGGCAAATAGTTAGAAAGGGATGGAAAAAGTGAATAAATTCATGGTAGCTGGTTAATTGTAGCACTGGAATAAGCAATTTGACAAGAATAGAGTAGGAATTCTGTTGCAAATGTATTAATTGCAGGTACAATAAGTATAGAAAATTACTTCATGAACATATTCATTAAAAGTATATTAGCAAAAAAAAATAGAAATCATGGTGAAATTCTTTATATAAAATATTTAGTAGAATTAGTGTTCTAATAATGAAACAAATTTATGTATTTTTAACAATTTCTTCATATACTTTTTTCAGTGTCTGCTTCTTTCTTTTTCTTTTGGTTTTAATTAGTCCTCCTTTTGATAGTCTTTGGATGAAACCTACAAGAGGAAGAGCAACAAATTTATGTATGATAAAGTAACAAAATAAAATGTTTTATCTATAATTTCCTCAAATTATATTTTAATGTTTAAAACCAAAAGATGAGATTGGTTTAAAAGCCTTTAATTTGTCTATGTCTTTGTGCAGAACAGCCTGTCTCTAAGGAAGTCACTTTGCATATATGAGTTAGCAAAAGTGGATTAGCATGTAGTTGATTTTTATTATTGGTTCATCTTCCATTAAAATTCATGCTTATTTTATTTAAAGTAGAAATATGGCTGTATATGGTTGGTGGAATTACAGATGATTTTTAATTACATTTCATACTTTTTGTATTCTACTGCAAATATGCATCATTTTTCTATTCAGAAAAAATATGTTCACATGATGTGCACTAAAGAAACCTTAAAGGTATTTTGGTATAATCTTTTAAAATTAATGCCTAGTATTTAAACATAAGAGTAATGTTTTTAATTTGTTTTAAATTGATTCCTTTTCGATGAAGACATGAAGAGGAATTACAGTTAATATATCCAGCAATATTATCTAAATGTAGTTGAAAAAAGGATATTTATTGGCTAAATCATCATACTTTGTTTCTGATATAAGAACTAATTTCATAATATTTTCATAGATTAAAATTCATTCACAATTTTAAAACAACACTATCTTAAACACTAGTGAATTAATGAGAAGAATATTTTCTATACCTTTTTTACATGTCCTAAGACATTCTTTTTTGGAAGTAAAATTGTTTTCATTTCCCCCACATCCACTGTATTTAAATGGGCGACATTTCCCAATTATTGAATTGTAGTAGAATCTGTTCTCATTGGCTTGACACAATCCTCTGTCTGCAGGGGTGAGACACCAGGAGGGGCCGCGAAATTCTAAAAACATCAAGGAAACATGGTAAGCCATATATAATAGTGAATCTGAGGCCTTCATATTATATATTGTTTAAACATTAGTCTTGTAACATGCCTATATAAAATAGTAATCTGAATAAGAGTAGAACTCAATAAAATTAATAATTTTTAACTCTAGGTAAATCTCTAAGTGTTCACTGTACCGAGATCTTTCCCCAATGAATAAAAAAAGACACATTTGCTAAAGGGAAGTGTTATGATTACTCTTTATATGAACAAACTAGTTGTACATAATAAAAACAACCACTATGTAACAATTTAACTTCTGAGAATTTAACTATATATATAAATAACCCATCAACATTTGTGTATCACTTGTTTTTGAATGTTTAAGTTGGGAAAAGAAAACGTCTTGATGAACAAAGTCCTTATTTGTGTTATGACACAAACACTGAAGCTGAGGAAGAGTTTCTTCTCTTGACTAAAAAACTTAAATGATATAGTTTAATCACAATGTAAAGTGCAGGAATTCAGGTACTTTATAGCAAGTTTTAACTTTAAGTTTCAGGGAAGGAGCCCAGAAGAGATATTTCATTTAGTAATAATGTTTTTCTCATGAATCAAATCATTAATTCTAGATGAGTTAGATGATTTTGCAAAGAAAACAATATTGCTAAAGCCAGTAAAATAAAACACCATTTTGGAGCAAACAGGCTGGTCTGTCAGTGGGACCAGCAGCTATCAAAGACAAGGAAACAAATAAAACTAGGGTAATAAAAGAAACATTCTATTTCCTTAAGGCAAAGGAGGGAATTAGTTTTAGCTTACTGGTAGTTTTTAGCTCCTTTGGGAATTCCTGTCAGTAAGGGGAAGCTGGTACTCTTCAGTAGCACAGCTAAAACTGCTATTTGTTAATAAATCAAGACTGCAGGTATGTTGTTGGGTGGTGAGGAAACAATGTAAGAAAACTTCAGTGGCTTTGCCAAATGGTGTGATGTGGAATAGCACATATAGATGAAGATTTGCTAAATGTTCAACATTGGCAGAAAATAGAACTTTGAGGAATCCACTGGCCAATAAGGCAAGTAGATTGTGCGGAAAGCAAGAAGGGGTCTTCTGGCAAGTGAACCCAGATGAATAGGCTGTAATAAGAAATACAAGGAAAATGAAACAAAAGGAAAAAAAATATTAAATTGATATCAACATTTTTACCACCTCTGCCTTCTAGATATTTAAAGATTAGAGTGTCTTGATAGCTCATGTACTAAAGAAACATTTCTGGGAAATATCAGTGAGGGAGTAGTGACTTCTATGGGAAGGATATATGAGAATAACTTTAGAAAGATGTTTTTCTGTGTCAAAATTCAAGAAGTGAAATCACACAAAAAGATAAAGTTTTATTTAGGTTTTTGACTAGGTATGTAAACACATTTTTTTTTTCCTTTTTGTCTTTTTTCATGACCAGCAACGGATCGCAACCCTCAGTGTCGCTCCCGCACCGGACTGGGACCGGCAACGGGATTGCAACCCTCAGTGTCTCGCCCGCACCTCGCTCAGCCGGTGAGCGGCCGGTCTGTATGTGAGATCCGAACCTTCGGTGGGAGCACCGCCGCACTCCTAAGCGGCGCACTGTAGCAGTGCGTCACCAGGCCGGCCCTGTAAACACATTTTAAAAGGAACTCCTAGGGACCATAAAACTAAAACATTGTTCAAAATCATGTAGTTTAATTTATGTTTTACCTTATCCTGTGTGGGGATTATAGTGCATGATCATGTGCCATTACAAATCAAAGTTAAAATGCATTTGGTGAGAATGTGTACTAAATTTTCTAGAAAATGTTGACATCTCCTTTCACTAAGAATGGTTTGTGAGAGTAATTTTCTACCAGTCGAAGAACAGAGATAGGTTGTAATTAACCCTTACTATTGTACAAACTTTTCCAGTGTGTATGATGTGGATTCTCATCATCCCATAGCTTGGAATATAAAATGGTTATCAAAAACCATAACCTTTATCTCATGAGCTTCCAAAGTCATCACCTATGTTCAGAAACAAAAGGCTGACCAGAAGCAGTTAGCCTGATTTGAGAAACAGGGAAAACAATAAATTGCCATTTTAATTTTTGCTCAGCAAGCACCCACAGATGCTTTATTAAAGATATGTTAGTATGATAAAATGATATGTGACTTATACATCAATTTCACTTTATCATTTTTTGTGCAAGAAGTTTCAACCCATGCTAAGTTGCAAATAACGTGAATGAACTTATGAAGCGTACCCTTCTTTACAAATGTTAGGGCATTGCTTTTAAGACATAATAACAATAGCTAACCTACGACATCTGGAGCTAGTTCCTAGACTGGAGGTACCAAGAGAAGAGCCTCTGTTCGAGACCAAGAGCCTGGAACACCAGGTGAAAACTAGAACTATGGGCCTCTCTAGTGGAGCTAAAACCATGAAGATTCCCACAGATGTAGTGGGAAACAAACCCTAGGTTCTGCGTGTCTGACTATCCAGTCCTTCAACAATATCTGCAACTGATCAAACCTATTCAGAAGCCAAAGAAGGAGGGTTGCCCATAAACAAACACAGGGCAGGGGGAAGACAGTGGATTGTTTGATATTAGACAGTTGACCGGCACAGATGCCATCAGAGTTTCACTACTGGTTAAATTATCCAAGGCTTCAGATTGCCTCTACACAGCACTTTGTGATTTCTGAATCAGAGGTGTCTAACAGGCTGAGGTCTGGTATGCTGATGCAAATTGGACTTGCTCCCTTCAGAGAGTGACAGTCCGTGACTGAATGTTGGCAGTTGTTGATCTTATTTCGTTTGCCCTGATTTCAATCATTGCTTACACATATCATCAAACACAGAGTAGCTTTGACCCATATTAAGTGAGATTCCTAACACTAGAAATAAGAATATTTTAATAGTGGGTAAACATTTAAAATTAACCACTGAGGATGTTATATATAATTAACTTTTAGGAATTTTTAAAGATGCAATAAATTATCATTAGCTGGGGAGTCTTTATAAGGCCATCACACTTCAGAACATGAATTGTATCTGTTATGTATACTAATCCATCTCTCCTAAGATCATTTTAACTATCATTGGGTTACTGTAAGTAAGACTATCATTGGGTTACTGTAGTGTAAAACCACAGTACAATTAAAGTAATAAAGTAAATGGTTTCTCAAGAACATTTTAGCTTCAATATTTTTTGAATCCCTTATTATTACCTAGTTAAATTTCTAAAGGTGAGGAAATTGAATTTTTTTGCACCCCATAAGGAGTTAATCTCAATTGTTTTCAATTAGCAAATTTATTCTAGATGTAGTTAGGCCCTCACCTATTTAAAATCTGGACTTTGATATCTACAATGAAAGAAAATATAAAAGTTTTGAAGTAATTAAACAATGTGTTTTTTTGGTCTGGATTATAATTACTCACAGAAATTTAAGATAGAAGAAAAAGACATTAACATGACTTTTGTTCATTTTCCAAAGGGAATTAATAATCACATGCATTCTGTCTTTATCCCACTATTAATAACAAGTTGGGTAACTTCCATCTGGAGGATTTTTGATAGACCTCAGAATTCAGGATCTGCTTATTTTTTATTTTTTTTAAATCAAGAGCTATCATGATCTAGCATGACTGCTAAATTGTAAGGTGGTACACCAAAGGCAGTTTTACATGTAAAGTGTTTTATGTAAACTTGCTTTTAAATTTATAAAGTAAACTTTGAAACTTATAACCACTTTGAATCTTTACTGTGGTGTCTTATTCCTCTCATTTTACATGCCTATTTAGGTTTTCATTTTATCAAACAAATTAGATTTTATAAACCACCTTATGACCAGTTTAGTAAGAATTTTTTTGCCTTCTGAGACACTTTTAGGGAATTAAATAATGAATCATTCCTTTCATTTTCCCCTCTATAATTTTGTAGTAGAGAGAAATATAAATTTTTTAAAAATTATTACAAATCATCTTTGTAAATCTTCGAAATAATACAAAAGTATAACAAATATAAAACAAAAGTTCTCCATAATTTGACCTCAGCTTTTTAACTGCTATCAATAATTTGGTAAATATATTTCCCCAAATTGTTCACATATGCAAGCATATACACTGATCTACATCTTATTATTATATTTGATAATACTTTGTGGATACATGTCCACATTCTTTCATATAGATATACCTCATTCTTTTTAACATATGTACAGTATTCTGTTTTATGAATTGACTGCAGTGTATTTAGTCAGTCCATTACTCATAAATATATAAGGTTATTTCAATTTATGTTTTTCAATTCCAGATAATGGCTCATGAACATTCTTGTACATTTTTTAGGTACTTCTAAAATTAGAAGATATTTCTTTTTTTTTTTTTCCTTTTTGTCTTTTTTCGTGACCGGCAACGGATTGCAACCCTCAGTGTCGCGCCCGTACCGGACCGGGACCGGCAACGGGATCGCAACCTTTGGCGTTGAACCCGCACCTCGCTCAGCCAGTGAGCGGCCGGTCTGTATGTGGGATCTGAATCCTCGGCGGGAGCGCCGCCATGCTCCCAAGCGGCGCACTGTAGCAGTGCACCACTGGGCTGGCCCCAGAAGATATTTCTAAAATTAGAATTGTGCAACATCTACATTCAATTTATGATTTGATAGATGTTGCTAAACTTTCCCATAAAAGTTTATACAAATTTATATGCCTACGATGGTGTTTTACAGTGCCTAAACATTATTTAAGAAAACATGGATTGGATCTCACATTATTTACTATTCATCACTTTTTCTGTCACCCCACACCAACAAAAGTAGAAGGGTACTATGTGGGACAAGTAACCGCATATTGCTCCTCAACTGTTCTGCTAACGTCATTTGTGTAGAATCTAAGACACCTTCTATTTTAAGATGCACCATTATATTATGTAGTACTTATAAAGAAAGAAAAAAACAATTACAGTATTATAGACTATCAGTTATAAGCTTCAGCGTGATTACAACCGCATGAAAATGTATGAAAATGTGTATCTTAGAATCAATAAAATATGACAGTTTATATTTTTGTACCAACACACCAAACTCTCTCTCTCTCACACACACAAACACACATAAATGAGAATGGCGGTGATATATGCCTCCTCAGATTAAAAAGGAAAAAGAAGAATGAAGTATATATTTGTTGGGTTGGATTTCTTTGCCTTGATACTGTCCAATCCACGGGCAGAGTTCACAAAGTCATCTTCATTTGGATTTTTCTACACAAAGCCACAAAGAAAGCCATGGTAAAGTTATAACTCATAAAACTGTTATGAGTATAACTTTTCTAAGACAATTATGTCTAATACATTAAAAAACTTTTCATGACGTGCAAAACTGAAAACCATGTAAAATTTTAGTAAAAGGTGAAAATTAATGTTTATTTAGTATGTTGATAAGCTTTCAATAAAGAATGGATTTTAATAAGCAGAGGAGATAGGGAGGTGTATGGGTGAAGGAAAATAAGAGCACAAAGGTCAGAATATTCCTGATGTTGGGTTGTACTTTACAAACTCCAGGGTATCTGAAGAGCAGAGTGCATAGAAGAGTACAGTGAGATACAAGGCTGTAAAAGTAGATTTAGACCAAGTTAAGAGAGTTCTTGAGTACTAATATGTTTGAATTTTATGATGTAGGCATTAATGAACCACTGGAAGTATCAAAAGATGCAATAGATGAATTCTGGTATTTCTTGACACATAAAGCAAGCTCAGCTATGCATGTGTAAGTTGAATCCAGTGACTTTCAGTAGAGGAGAATGACACTAACTAGAGCAGTTACAGTGTGAATGGCTAAAATTAAGCACCAGATTGAATGTGGGCGGGAGAGAAAGCTAGAGACAATATACTCCTAGTGTTTCTGGACTGGACAACTTAGAAGATGAAATATTTTTCTAATGTATTATGAAACATTATAGAAAAATTATAACAGTTTCAAAATTCGTAGTTTTATTGTGGCTTTCTTTCATTGTGGCTTTCCTTAGAAAATGAACACGGAATTGTAAACTATGCCCACAGATTAGCCAGCATCTAGGCAAACAAATTGAAGATGGAAGATAGAACCCAGGTTTTGAGAAGACAGAAAATTTTATTTTGATATTGTTCAATAGGTGTACAATATTTTTGTGACTCTCTCCTCCCATAATGCTTGTGTGGGTCTCTGTTCTAGCATGTAAGATAGGTATTGACGTCATCTATGTCTCTGTCTCCTTCCCCTATTTGACAGGAATGCTTGTAAAGGACAAAACCACCCTCTTGTTTATTATTCTTGTACTTCCAGTACCCATAACATGATAGTTCCCATCATTTAGGAGTCAATCAGTGTTTGTTGAATTAAGCTGAAATTACACAGATATGTACCTTAGGTCATAAGATAAAGTTGGAAATATAGGTTTATAAGTCCTCTGATTAGAAATAAAATCCAAAGACACAAAACATGTATTTGTATTTTATAATCATGTTTAAACTTTACAAACGCTATATGTCATTTTAGGTAATAATAGTATAAAATATTTTAGATTAAAATACTTCAGATCAAGATTACAAACTTTAGTTTTATTAAAATTATAAATAATAAAATATGTACAAATAATACTTAAATTTTTTCTACCAGAAGCCTCAGATGAAACTGGGTCATCATCGTCGTTAACATCATCATCAAAACCAACCTCAAAAATTAATACGTTTGAGCTCTTACTGTGAGCTAAACTGCGAGTTAAGTATTTTATGTTATCACAATATTCATAAAAATTTATGAGTTATTACTCTTCACATGTAACAAATGAGGAACCTGAGGCCAAGAGAAGTTGTGTGATTTTTTTTTTTTTTTTCAGGCCACAGAGCAAGCTGGGAAATAGCAGAACTGGAATTTAAACCCACGTCTTTCTGTCCATAAAGCCAATGTTCTCAACCACTATGATATGTCATTCTGAAAACTAACTAGAAAAAAATTTAAAAAACTGAGCAAAGATATTTTAATAGTTTTATCAGATAAACAGATAGTTGTCACAACTTTACCTTTATGTCCTATCTCTGAATTTCCTCTTCTCTGACACTCAGGTTCAGAATTTGCTACATATGAAAAAACCCACTTCATCCACAAGCCGCTTTCGTAGTTCCAAAGTAGTATCCTGCCTTTTATAATGTGTTCTCAGAAGAAGAAGTATAGAAGCATCCCTCATAATCTAAATATGACTGTTTATCTAAATATGGTTTCATGCATGGAGTTGGAGTTTATCAAGTTTGAACAGGAGAAAGATACCTAATCAAAATAAATCACCAAACAAGGACGCTGAAAACAAGTCTTGGAGGCATTAATGCCGAGCCAAACAGTCTTCCAAGAGTGCAAACCTTTGAAGGCAAGAATTACTGGTTGGCATGGTCCACCTGAACTCATTCTAGAAATGACAGACCAAAGTTCCAAGGCTTTTATGCACTCCATGATCATATTTGTACTGGGCATTTGGATCCATTTAATTGCATTTATATTCTCCTCTATTGAAACCACATAAAGCATCGAATATGAACAAAAACTAGAAACCCACTCACAGTGTCCCTAGAAAAGGTAGAGCTGAGATTTTCCTAATCAGCACACTTTATATCAATGCTTCTCAAATTCATGCCTGCAAAGATTGCCCAATATTCAAATAGAAAAAGGACAATCAGAGAATCATACACAACATAGAGTAGCATAGGCTTTTCTAAACTGTTTCTATCTCATTCCTAGCCTGCCCTATAGTAGTCAATACCAAATTCATATTACAATAGATTTTTTCATTTTTTTAGCAAAAAATTTGTCACTGAATTAGTATTATTTATCAGTTTGCATCTTGGATTGTATTAATTTGTAAATAAGTTTGGTTTATAATTTATACAGAGGTCATAAGCTTAAGGAATTTATTCCTACTATTTTACTTGTTCATATAAAATTAATGTTATTTAAAATAATTTAGTTTACAAGTTGTAAGTCTGATTTTTCTCTTTTAAAGGTGTCTGTATATTATTCAAGTTTGTGAAACACTTCTCTGGAGGACTCATGATTTGGGCAAAAAGTTGTCTTTGTTAAGAATAGAGATGGTTCAGGAAGAAAGGGATTAGAAAAGTAAGCAGTGGTCACCTAGGGTGACTGCATTTCTATGGCAGTAATTTTGGCGGAGATAAAGTACCACATTTTTGTTTCTTGCCAGCACTCCTGCCAGGAAGTAGAAGACCTGATGGATACCTTCCAAGAGTTATCTATTTTTGGAAAGCCAGCTTGTCAGAAAATCAGCACATGAGGCACCAGATTTACTAAAGAGGCATATTTAGATTATGAGGGATGTTTCTCTGCTTCCTTGGTCTGAGAGAACACATTATGAAAGGCAGGATACTTCTTTGGAACTACGAAAGTGGGTTGTGAATGAAGTGAGGTGTTTCAGAATTCCCCACAGTTGTCCATGATTAATTGTGGTATGCAGCTAAATGTGTAACTCTTTAGTTGATGGGGATATTTTCTTCCCCAAAAGTTTCCATGGTTGAGATATCCCTCTACATGTAATCACGTCTTCAACAAGATGCTAAATAGGTGATAACATCCTCTTGCAGATTTGTAAATTGACGGTATCAGTGACGGTGTTTGGCTGTCAATTAGGTCCTTGTGAGCATTGACACCTCTTACAGAAGGTCGATGATAAGCAAAATTAAAAAAATAGATATCTGTATATGCATTCATATATATATATGAGTATACATGTTTTTGTTTTTGTTTCATTTTTTTCCCACAAAAATATAGAATCTGGCCACCAGTTCATACACTGAATAGAGTCAGGAGAGTGACAGAGTTTCAGGTACCTAAATGGTCTTCAGGATGGCATCTAATCATTTTCCCTGGACCCAGCAGCTGGCAGGGATCAGTGAGGGACTGGGTCATGTATACAGATGCTCCTTTTCTCAGTTAAAGATCAAGTACAGGTTTGGTTGGCAGTAGGCTTTCAAAGTCCACCTGAAGATTTTTTTTTTCAATAATATTATAAAACTGACATAGTCCCAAGGCAGCTGTTAAGAGTTGACGTACAGAAATACGGAAGGCTGTGAGACCAGGAAAATATCTCCTTTTTTCTTCATGAATGGTCAGGTCCACTCCAAATGTCCAGAACCATATGAGCACTTGAGAACATTAGTTTTTCTTTGCTGGTTAGAATTTACCAGTGAGATTAGTCAGAGGAATATATTAGCTATGTACGTAAATATCAAAACTTTATTAATGGTATGCTATCAAAGGCATCACATACACTATAGAAATATTAAGGACATGCCAAGAACACAAATATTAACGTATGAATAAAATGCTGTCCAATCCTAAAATGAACATGGATGCGTGAAGGCAGAAGGTGCTCAGAAAGACTTGGTAAATAGGATCAGCATTCTTCCAACCATCATTTGTTCCTTCTTTTGTAACTGTGAATTACAAAATTAATAAAAAATGTGAGTCATCTCTCATGTGTTTTTTTTTTTCTTCCTTTTTTTGTCTTTTTTTACTGACCGGTAACGGGATCGCAACCCTCGGTGTCGCGCCCGTAGAATCATACACAACATAGAGTAGCATAGGCTTTTCTAAACTGTTTCTATCTCATTCCTAGCCTGCCCTATAGTAGTCAATACCAAATTCATATTACAATAGATTTTTTCATTTTTTTAGCAAAAAATTTGTCACTGAATTAGTATTATTTATCAGTTTGCATCTTGGATTGTATTAATTTGTAAATAAGTTTGGTTTATAATTTATACAGAGGTCATAAGCTTAAGGAATTTATTCCTACTATTTTACTTGTTCATATAAAATTAATGTTATTTAAAATAATTTAGTTTACAAGTTGTAAGTCTGATTTTTCTCTTTTAAAGGTGTCTGTATATTATTCAAGTTTGCTCTCATGTGTTTAATACTGGGCTAAATGCGGGAGGAGGGGACACTTCATAAAATATATAATACATCATCTCTTCCTTCACAAAATGTGTAATCTAGTCAGTGAAGCAGACCAAACACGACGTCAAATAATACAGGTATGAAATGTATCATAACAGGAAGCAGGGGAAAGAGAAAAGGAGGCTTCCCTATGGTAGTGAAAAGCAGCTTAGATAAGAGGAGGGCCAGTGAATTTTAGGTAGGAGAAACCAAATAAAACATGTGGAATGAGTGGATAATTTGGGTCTAATGATAATAAAGACAGCAATTTGAATGGACAGAAAAAATTCGTATTTAAGCGACAGTAAGAAAATCTGGAACAGGTAGAGGGTTAACAGATAATGCAGACCAATTTAAGCCAGGTAGGTGAGGCTAAATTAACACAGAGGAAGAAGGCATTCATTAAGTTTTTAAAAATATTTTAACTTAATTTTTCTATAAAGGAGGAGAGAGATGTAAACTTGTTTGATTAAACACAGCCTGATGGTAACATAATGAATGCATAGAAGTAGGACATTAATGTCAAAAAGGTCATATACAATTCATGTTATATATGACATTCTCTCTCTCTCTGTCTTTACATTTATATATAATATGTTTTAGTTGACTTATGTCAGATACCTGATTATATTATGTGTGGCATCTATCTCGTGTCTACATGGCCTGGTTTGCCTGAGCCACTATTAGTTTATGCTTATTTGGTGGAATGTCATGTACCAACATACATGTGATTAAAAAATTTAACTTTAAAATATTTAACTTTAAAAAACTATTTTATAGATCCACCAAAATGATAATTTCTGTCATTCATATATTTTAAAAATCTATAACTTAATTTTTTTTAGCATCCTCATTTTATTCTCATCAGTGTTCCAGTTTAGATGACATATGTTTGTTTATGAAGTTTAAACATAAAAGTTTGATGATCTGAACAAAACAGATATGTCTGGAAATGAAAAAGACAAATAAATATTCATCAGAAAAAAAACAATAGAATTTAATGAATGACTGGAAGAAGAGAACTGATGAAAATAAATTACCAAGTGTTCAAACTGGAATAATTAGAAAAACTATTGGCAGAACTCTGAAAGTTTGGACAGTTGGAAGTGTTGAAAGATAAAGAAAAATTATACAAATCTACTTCTTTAGTTTCAAAGCCCCATGATGCTTCTCCATGCCGATAATCTCAACTTGTTCCTAATAAATACATTTGAACTGTTTGAGTTTTCATACACGCATTAATTTAGTTCTAGTGTGAACTCTCCTTTAAATGTTAGTTGTGACTTTGTAACTAAATGTTTACTGATGCATTTATCTAAATAATTTGACATTGCATAAGTACCTAAAGTAAAAAAAAAAAAAAAAATCTCCTGCAAATGGGACCTTACAAAGAGTTGTTTTACAGGTGAGAAACTAAGGCCTGGAAAGTTAAGTGTATTGCTCTGAATCACATGGGTAGTAATAACAAGTAACACTGTAGAGCACTGACTACGTATCAGGCACTGTCCCAAGAGAGCTATATATATATTAACTCATTTAAGCCTCACCAAAAACAAACAAGCAACCAACTTATCAGATTAGTACTATAGGATTACTATCCCCATTTCACATTGGGAAGATAAGACTCAGGTTAAGAAATATCTTAGGGTTGAACAGCTATGAAGTGGAAGAGCTGGGATTTAAACCCATGTCTTCAGGCTCAAGGGACTTTTATGTACTGTACCATGCTGCCAACGACAGGAAGGAAGTCATGAGAAACTAATCATGATATATTTTTTATTCTGAAGAGTATACACAAAACTGCACACATTTACGGAAATTGCTTTAGAATTATTTCTCTCATAGGTAGTGAGAACAAATACATATTGTAACTACACGGATGTCCTCTTAATTCTCCCAATCGTACTCAAACAATGCTCCTCGGATAGTGCTCTCTCATTTGTGGTCAGGTATATGCTTACAAATCATTTTTTAAAATCTCCTTAAGGAAAAGTAAGGTTCAATCTTTGAGATCGAGATCACCTATATAGCCTGTTAATATTGAACTATGGAAATAAAAAGAGAAAAACTAAACCTCAGTTGTGCTTAATGAGTATTCAAATATCTTGAGTCAAGAAAGCTCACTGGAAAAAATATATTGTCAAACCCAATTACAATAAAAAATATATTGTAACCCAATTACAATATTCTAGTAATTAAGAATAAATAGCAATTTAAAAAAGAATTTACCAAGCCATTTTCTAGTAACATTGAACAAAACTTCTGAAATGCTTTTCTAATATCATCATGAAGAGAAATATCAGAAACATACTTACAAATATTCCACTTAATAAATAATTTGAATTTTTAAATATGTAAAAGCTCTAATTACAGATTGTTATTTAATGAAAAGAATTTTAAAAGACTGCTATTCCATTTATGTGTGGGGCATATCATTATTCCTGTACCCTGAATTGAAACGTTAAAGGATTTTCAACATTTCAAAAGAAACTGATACCTGCAGAGAGCCTTACACATTTGATAAAATCTTTGAACAGCAAGGTTTTACATTAACATAGATACTACAAAAAGCATAAGAAAATACAGAATGTATTAGTATAATTGCAAGTACTGATAGATGTAATTATTTTTGAGTTGGGAAATCAAGAGGTGTCTATAGATCTCAGAAAACCCCTTGGATGGAGTGGGGAAGGGATTGCCTAGGTCTTAGCACAGGGAGATGTCTGCATTCCCACATCGGATGGGGTGGTTCAGGGATCATGCAGATTTTAGGAAGAGAGATATAGCTTCATTGATAATTTCTACTTATTAAACCACACTTAGTGTCAAATTTCTCATAGTGGTTATTGCAACATTGTTTCATGTTTTAGATTAGGAAGGTTACAAAAGAAAAAGAATAAATTACACCCCTGAAAAAAGGGTCAAATTGGCTAGATGAGAGTAACATGTACAATAAAAAAAAAAAAAGTTTTCTAGACAAATAAAGGAGACATTTGCCCTAATTTTAAATACAATTACTATGAATATATTCCTTAAAGATGTCTGTTTTACATAAAAATACTTATTAATATTGATTTCTTTTAAATTCATGTTGTCAATTTTTACTGCTTCCTTGGTTGATAATTTATTCTTACAACCATTTATTTATTGCACTTTTCAATATGCAGCTACACAAAACCTAGTAAAGACATATATATCAGAGAGTATTTAGAACTCTATATTCCTTTCTCACACTTATTTTCCTCATTTCCCCTTTCTAACTTGGTAGTATGTTTTCCCAAAATCATAAATTTTATACTTCATAAAACTTCTACGGAACCATTTTCTGACCTACTCTACTCACTTTAATGATAAATGACCAAAGATCTCCACTCGAATTGGCAAAATAATTGAAAAAAAAAAATTAAAACATATTGAAACCTGATTTCATACATTTCTTGTTTGTTAATATATCACATGTATCTTTAACCCTGTTAATAATTTAGTCATTTTTAACTTTCTTTCACAGCAGTAAGATTTAATGTGCTTTTAAACATGTGATATTTAAGTGGATAAAACAAAATATCATTGAAAGACATAGAGTTGGAAAGACATAAAGAAGCAATGTAATTAAACCACTTATTTTTACAGATCAAAATCAGAACTACAAAGATACTTATTGTCACAAAGCAGTATTTTAAAATAGTACTTAAATTCATCTGGCATTTAATTTACTGCTCTAATTATAGAATCTAAGAACCTGAAGGCATTTTTGAATATACCATATTGTCTACTTCCCACTGAAAGTTTGCATTCCCTTTATGACATCTTAAGTGCTATGAGAACACTGCTTGAATACCTACAGTTTAGGGAATTTACTAATCCCTGAGATAACCATTCATTTTTGAAGATCTGACATCAAAAATAAACATTTTAAAGAAAGGTATTTATATTTAGCCCTCACACATTAATCCTGATGCTTAGGCTGGATTGAGGGGGACAAGGCAGGGTGGGGATGTGGGGGGAAGGGGACGGACTCTAATGGACAGGACCGAAGGGTGAGGCATGTTCAGAACTTAATTCTCCTTTCACGTGATAGGGTTTCAAGTAATGAGAGCACGTATAATGTTCCCTGTTAGATCTCAAGTCTCCTCATACTTTCCAGTCCTATGTTTTAAACTCTCTTTGTGACTTCTCAGGTGTGGCGCTCAGTGCTGAAGCAAGTACCACAGATCAGGTCGAAGTGGGACTAGGCTGGACATTCACAGCCCTCATTCTAGATAAGTCACAGTCACCATTTGCAGTGCTTTAAATCCATCCGCGCAGTTTTGTTTACTTTCTGTTCACTTGCTTGCTTATTGGTTTGCCTGTTATAAAAAGGAGATGCTCAAAGATATTCTGATTCTGAATCCCATCCACGGATTCAGATGTGTGATACATGGCCAGGGTGGAGAATTCTGGACCAAATGCTTTTTTTTTATCATAAGGTTGCAATTTTAATAGCCTCAGAATTCCTTAACTTATGCCACGTTTACATTTGACACATTCACATGGGCTTCTTTTAAGCCAGATCTCTAACGTCTGAATGAGCACATGTGATTTTTATAATTGAGGTAGGACCTTATATTTATACTGTTAATTTTCAGCTTTTAGATTGTTTCTAACTGCCCAGATATTTCTGGTTTCTGGATATGTCGTCCAGTATTTTCACTATTTTCTCAGCTTTGTTTTTGTGCATATTTTTTCTGTATATTTGTTTAAATCTGATAAATATGCTGACAGGGTTGAACCCAGAAAAGAATCCTGCAGAATTCCAAAGAAAATCCCTTCCAGAGTGACATATCCTCTGGGCATGCTTATTCAACCAATTTCTAATCTGCCCTGTGACTAACACCAGAAAACTTGCCCAGTACCGTGTTGAATTTAAAAGTGCTTTGGACTGCCTTTGACACACTGCTGCCAGTACAATGACTTATTATCATACGTGGAGGCTGAGAATTCCTAGTACTATTTTATAAGATAAATTTGGCAGAGAGTTAAATATCAGATGAAAGTCTTTCATGTCATGCATAATCAAAAGCTTACTTGAAAGCATACTTTAAAATAGATTATGAAAATGGCCACTTTTATGGGATTAAATGTCTTAAAACACTGAATCTCAGCATTCAACACAACCATTATTAATTAAAAAATGACTATATATATTTTTTAAAGTTATACTTCTAATGCACAGTCTACTTCTATTGTTACCATCATAGTCTTTTTCTGGAAACAATAAAAACAATACTATTCTTACCCCAAATTCTGGGAACCTTGGTAGGTTGGGGAGTCAAGGAGTCATTATTCACAGTATTGAGCTGCGTTCTATGATCATCCACCTGGAAATCATTCACTGGAAAAAAAACCACCCAATTAAAATATGACAATATAGTCACAATCTCATATTTGTGCATATGAAGCAAAGCATAACAGTTGTGTTTAGAAAAATAGACCTTTAGCAGTTTTATTCACAATGTTATATTAAATTAGCAAACAGTGAATCTTCAAATATATATATTATAAGATAATGTTTTCATGGGTAACTTTGTAGTTCTTGGTCAAAAAAGAATAACAGTTAATTTTTAAGTAACCCCTTTAATAAATTTTGTGGACAAATAAAACTGATTGATTTTAGGTGGTAGTTTCCAAATAACGATTTGCCCTCAAATATTTATAAGCATAAGGGATTTTGCAGTCTTACAATTGTGCCAAAATTATATTACAGAATTCTCAGAAAGAAAAATAATATAAAAATATGAAATTTATTCAAACAATTGCTACTATAGTTAAATATTTTAATTCTCTATGTTTTTTTAAAACACGATGATGAACATCTTTCAGATCTAATGAATACAAATATGTCTTCATTTGCATGGCTGAAACAAAACCTGGGTAAACCTGAACATCTAAGATGCCTTAATTTTTAAAGGATGCCTATAAATGAACTAAATGAGAGAGAGAAACTTACATGGGTCCTCACAGGTGTTTTTGCACTCTTCCAATGATTCAAAGTTGTTTAGATTGCCTAGGCACCCACCGTACTTGAAACGTTCACACTGTTTTGACTGATTGTTATAAAAGTACCTGGTAATATAACCTCGACAGATTCCAGCATCTTCTTCCAAAAAGCAGAAAGCTGGCTTTTCTAGAAATTATAAAAATGTCAGAAAGCAATATTCTCTTTCTGTGAATAATTTTAATTAAATTTATAAGTGAATGGTTAAGTTATTTAAGAGGTAAACATGAAAAAATAGATAAGAGGTAAAAACATACTTTATTTACAACTATATAATATTAAAATTATCTACTATAGCTACCATATTAGAATAAGGAAGACACAACTGTTATCACACATATTTTTGTGATTGGCATTTCAGGTTCTAAATTTCTCATAGTAAATTAATAGGGAATTAACTATCTATTCTTTAATGAATTGAGAGAAGAAATGATATTGGGTTATTTTATCATGTACCACTCCTGCTTTGGAAGTACAAATATTATGGCAAGATTTTGGTTTAATTATTTTCATTAAGCCTATGTGCATCAACATTTTGGAAAGGTCTTTGAGTATTTCATGTTATTGAAGTAAGGGTATCATTAAGGAAAGAGGCGTAGTGTGTTGCTTCATTAAGAATGATAAGTAAACAAAATGGAGATGATTTGAGGGTATGGAGGCTTTCATGGCTATTCTTAGAAGTTCCTGAATTCTTATGCTGGAATTAATATCTGTACTGGGTGTGACATCCTCCGCTTCTGTGTCTTTTTTAAAAATGTTCTTCTTCCAGGCATTGGAATGACTCCAACAGTGCAGAATAAGAAAGGAAATACATGTTCAGGGATTGGAAAGGCTTTTGCAGAAGCCTAATTCCCCTTTGATAGGGCTCCAAACCAGGATAAACACAGCTGTCACAAGAGTTGTGCCACTGTGATCAACGTTACAAGTTCTGTCTACATACACACTTTGTGAAAAGAATTATACTCATCTTGAAAATTATTATGATCACAAAACATATTGGGCTTGAATGATTTTTTTAGGAAAAATCTCAAATTTCTCCATTTTTTTTTTTCCTGCAACTATATTACCATAGTGGTAAAAATGAAATGTGGTGTCCTTTCACACTTTAAAGCAACTTACTCCTGTTTCCGGGAAGCAATGCCCACAAGTGTTTTACTACAAAAAGAGCAATTATTTCATAAAGCTAATAATTTCTACAACAGTTGCAGATCTGGAAAAGATCCAGTCTCCTATAAAAAAGTTGTTTTATTTAATCAAACTTCCTTTTTAATTACAGTTTTAAAATTATATTTTCTATAACTTCTCAAAGTACCAATTCGAAAGTTAACTTATTTTTTATTGCCTCTTGTTTTTCAAAGTGAACGTTAATATGATATGTAGTTAAGTGGGGAAAGAAAAAAACAATTCTTAAAATTTTTATAATACTTTTTTATAAGAGAAAGAAAAACTACATTCAGTTACTATCATTTTGATTTGTTTTAGTCTTAGTATGTACTTTCAATGAAATTTTAAATCATCTAAGCAGAGGGCATAAGAATTCTATGTTTAACAATAGTGGGTGAGTAAAAATTATTGCATAGAAAGAACAGAAAATGATAACATAAATTTTGCCAATAAGTATAATTAAGAAATTGTAAAACTAGAAGTTATTATTTATGTGAGGCCCCATTGGGGGACATAATTCACTTGAGAACAAAACCAAAAATGTGCACATGTAAAATAATTCTTAGGTTTACAGTTTAAAATACAGCTACAAATCAAAAAATGAATTTCCAGTATTTCTCACATAAAGTAACATACTTATTGAATTTGCGTACACAACCCATGCTGCAAATTGTTGTTCTATTAAAATTGCATAATGCAGAAAGCAGACTCTAAGCTGTATACCAGATTTCATTAGCCACAGGAGTTTTGCTAACTTTCGTTTGGGCCTGCATACTTGGGAATTGTATTAGACCAGACTTCCTGTCAAAGGGATTGTAATGAATTTGCACTGTTCCAGTGCTGGAAAGCATATCACAAAGCTAACTTCAAGTTGATAGAAGTGTTTATCATGAATTGGTTTTAGTATCTAAACATTTTTACCACTCGTGTATAGACCTTTATTCTCTAACTTTCATGTATAATATCAATTAAGAATGATTAGTTCTGAATTAATAAACATACATTTTATAGCATAATTTTACAACAAAACTTTACCTGCATATATTTTTTCTCCTAATTCTATGTTTTTGGAAAAAGGTCTTAATATTTAAATGTTGGTATATCCTTTCATAAAAATATCTTCTTTTACTTGGTGGAAAAAAATCCTTCATAAATATGATGTATTCTTTGATATTATACATGATGAGAGCTTTATTTAATTGAAGTATTAAACATTTTTGTTTAGATTAATTCAATATTTACAAAAATCTGTTTAAAAAATTGTAAATAAATTTATAAATTCACTTATAAATTTGTTGTTGTACAAAGTTTGACACTGAACTTATCTACAATTATTTACTTATTCAATTATATAAATTTTAATTCATATTCAGGTCAGTGAAATAAGTCAAAAGATTATCAGTGTCACAGAAATCTTCAACTCTTCCCCACACAATTAAATCATAATAAATAAAATTAAAGTGTACTTTGAATTTTGTGCTCTTTCATGTCCTGAGTTAAATAATTTGATCTCTTTGTTCAATATTTTCTCATTTAAATGTAAATTCCATAAATGGTAATTGATTTTCTTGATCTGTTGATAACGTTTTTTCTTGTGCTGATATAATATATTCATCAAAATCTGATTATTTTAAGTTAAAAACAGTAAAATAATTTAAATCACAAAATAAAAAATGTGCACCTGCACACACTAAAGAATGTGGGCAAAAGCAATTATTTATTGTTACATATTCCACTTACTTTTGCATATAGAAGAGTTGATAACTCAAAGACTTACATCCATTGAGGGGAATAGTTGGTGAAACTTGCTGAAGCCACACAATGTTGAGATTAACAAGGGAATAGAGATCAGAGAACTAAAGTAAGACTAGAAATATCTAAATCACCATCTGGAAGATGTTAAAGTAGCATGTGTGGCTCTGGATTGTGAATTATCTAAACTAAACATTAAAAACTAAAACATGTAAAAACTAAACATTATGCTGCATTAGAATGAGAGTAAATATGGTGTTTTTATTATGTCCACTGAAACAAAACACCATTTCAAAGATCATATAGATTTATGATCAACCTCGTATCAGAGAAACCAAAGAATATCTAGGTGCCTTACATAAATGCTACTAATTTACACAGAAATGAATGTTCACCTTTTTCCAATGTTATCCTCGTAAACATCATTGGATTATCTGCAATAAAAATATACATACATCAGTTGTCACAATTTATAATGTAATACTGTGAATTTGAATTTATCAAACTAGGATAACGTACTTGTTACCATTGAAATTATTCTTATACAGAAAGTGTCAATAAATAAATTTCTTTTTTATTTTCTCTAAAGATTAATTTTTTAATTTATTATAACCACAAAGCCACCTTATTTTAATATAATAATGTCTCAAAAGCTATGCTAAAACCTTCAAACACACTTACAAGAATGAAAACTCATGGTGACAATGTTTGCTGTTCAGAATATCTTTAATTAAAATAATTATTAATCTAATGTGAAATATGAAAGTAATTCTAACAGCCTACTTTACATATAAAAACAAATAATTTCTACAGTGGCTTGGGAATAGGGGTGAAAGGAACCATAATTATCTCCTTTCCTGATTCCTTCCCCTGCTGCATTGTCTTAACCCATTTACAAATTTCATTTATTTATTTATTTATTTATTTATTTTATTATTATTATTTTTTTTTAATTTTGTCAATATACAAATTTCATTATGATCACTGGAGGCAGAGGAGAAATGAAGCAAAAGGCACCAGGGACATGTTATTTGGTTGAGCCTCGTAGAAGTAATGGAATTATTCCTCTCAAAACTAGAATATTAATTGTCTTAGTCTTACTGTATTTCAAGTATGGATTCTGATTTAAATGATAGTGAAATTCAAATTGATATAATACGTATGTGAACTTTTAATTTGTTTATGCTGACATTAAGAAAGTTATAGTTTTTTTGTTTTGTTTTGTTTTGTTAATTTTATAATCATTTATTTTACAGAGAGAAGCTTTGGTCAAGACAGTTTCCAACTAGTTGTATGAACGGAGAGACAGAAAGGGAGAGAAAGAATACCCAGATGAGTTGAGTTATCTGCCCCTTTCAGCCACTGGACCATCACTTGTTCTTAAAACAGTCATGTTATCCTCTTATGGTGAATAATACATCTACGAAAGGAAAGCTAATAGGGCCAAACTTTTTTCTGAGTTGTACAATTTATAATTTAAAAGTCTTTTTTCAAAAGTATATATATTTCTAGTATTGTATTTTAAATATTAAAGAAAAACTGATGTGGGTTTATTTTGTTTTGTTCTATTTTAGAACAAACCTATATTAATGTTTTTTAATTAGTGGATTTTCATAATAATCTTACATTAAAATATTTTAATATAAAACTAATATGATTTTAATGTATAAGGACCAAGAAGGAATGTACACATATAAACAGCACATAGGGCTAGAAGGCTAAACAAGTATTATTCTTCTGATTTACCTATTGACAACAGCCATATGTTGGAAATATGGAAATGATTGATTTCAATGTTCCTACAATATTAAAGATGTTATCTATTTTGTTTGATTCTGTTTCAAGTTGGATTAATTCAGCTGCTATACATATGGACTATGTTTTTTAGCACATTAGAATTTTAACTGTTTTTATACTATCAATGATTGTCTTTGAGAAATCTGAAAATAACAACCATGGATACTCTATTTAATTGATGTTTATGCAGATATCAGTTTGAAATATTAGATATAGTTCATAGCAAATTATCAAATTTTCCTAGATTTAGACAAAACATAATTTATTAATGATTTTTAAAGAGTACTGAGTATGTCAGACTAATTTCCATTTTAGTAGTTCCTTGAACTCCAACTTATATGAATTCATGTTTTAATATTTCATTGTGAATGTTAAAATATAATTCTTATTAAACAAGTTTTTTTTAACAAACTATAATTATTAATATCTTTGGTGATCAAGAATTTATTACTGAAATTGAATAAAAATTGTGTCAACTTGAGACAGGGTTTTTAATTAATTCAAGACAGGGCTACAAAGATATGACTTGGATGACTCAAAGCACAGTTTCTAAAGATTAATAGGCAAAAAACCCCCAAATCTCAAAATTTACATTTGGTTAGCAGACAGTCGCATATGATAATTATTCCTCAAACTAACATAGATTTTAGTTTCTAAATCCATTCAAATCTGTAGTTTATGTAAATAATATGTTCATCTGGGTGTGCATAGAGAGTGTTACACATAAATGTCAATTACGTGAAGTTGGTAGACAGTATTATTCAAGTCTTCTATATCCTTACTTATTTTTTGTTTACTTGTTCTATCAATTGCTGAAAAATTTGTGCTAAAGTATCTAACTGAGCTCAGTAATTGTCTATTTCTTTCACTTCTGTCAGTTTTTTTCTTTGAAAATTTTGAAGTTCTGTAACTGGGGCCATGCTCATAGACACTGAGACACTGAGACACTATTTTTTATTATTTTATTTTATTTATTTTAATTTAATTTAATTTTATTTTATATTTCATTCATTCATTCATTCATTCATTCATTCATTCATTCATTCATTCATTCATTGGCCCTCCCATCTTACAAATATCTCTCTTTACTCCTGGCAATATTTCTTGTCCTACAGTCTACTTTTACTAACCATTCTTATGATTACTGCTTGCATGGTATATCATTTTCTATCTTTCTCTTTTAACTTCTGTGTGTTTTTTTTTTTTTAAGTGGCTTTCCTATCAACAACATGTAGTTCTTCATTTGTTTTCTTACATACAGTCTGATAACATCTGCCTTTTAAATGGAGTGATTAAACCATTAAATTTTAACTTAAAGTCGTTATCATTATGGTTGAGTAAAATTTCCCTAGCTAATTGATTTCTATTTTTCATCTGTTCTTTGTTCCTGTTTCCCTTTTTCTATCTTCTTTAGGATTGAATATATTAATGACAATTTTATCTTCACTGCTGGCCTGTTTGCTGTATCTCCTTGTTTTAATTTTTAGTGGTTGCTCTCGAGCTTAAAATGCACATCTTTAATTCATGACAAGAAGTAATTTGGACCACTTTCACCTGTAGAACCTCGAGAACTTTACAGCAGTAACCTCGCATGTTTCTCCTTTTCTGTGTGCTTTAGGTTTACATCCTTTTATATTGCTTGTGTTGCAGGTTGGCCAGCAGTACGTCTTCTCAGATATTGTTGATTTAAAAAGTACTTAGTTTATCTCCATTTTAGGCATATTTTAATAGTTCTAGATTACTAATTGGCAGGGTTTTCTTTGGTTTTTTCCCCCAGCTCTTTAAATAAGATGTTCCATTTTCTTCTCTCTTGAATTGTTTCTGATGAGAAATATGTGATTCTTTTGCTCTTCGTTCCCTTATATCTCACGCATTCTTTCTCTAGCTCCTTTTAGGATTTACTTTGCATTCCTGGTTCAGGAATTTGATTTTTACATTTATTTGTGTGTGCGTGTGTCTTTCCTCTGTGTTCATTCTTTTTGGAGTTTGTCAAGGTCGCACACATTACAGTTTTCATTCAGTGTGGATAATTCTTTCCCATTATTTACTCACGTATTTCTTTTGCTGTAATCCCTGGGACTCCAATTACAAATTTTGATTGACCTCTTGATACTGGGTAACCAATTACTAGGCTATATTCCTTTTCATTTGTTTGTTTGTTTAGTCTTTTCCCCCTACTGTGCTTCATTTTAAACACTTGTGTTGTATTTAAGTTTACTGACCTTTTCTTTTGTAGTGTCTAATCTGTTCTTAAGCACATCTGGTAAATCTCTTATTTTATTATTTATTTTTCAGACTTAGAATTTCCATTTGGCTCTCTTTTATATATTCTATTTCTCTTCATATATATTTATAATAGCTATTTTGAAGTCCTCGTTGGCTAATTTCATCACATTTATTATTTCTATCTGTTTCAGTTGAATATGAGAATTTATGGATCACAATTTGCTTCTTCTTTGAATGTTCAGAATATTGGAGGTGTTATGGATATTTTTGAATATAATATTGTTGGTTGGTGGACTTTATTGTCTTCCTTTAAAGGATGTTGATGTTCTTTTTGGCTGGTAGTTAAGTTCCTTGTGGATTAGCTGGATCCTTTAGAGCTTGTTTTTAAGCTTTGTTAGGGCAAGTTTAAAGTAGTCTTTACTTTAGGTCTAATTTGGTCCTAGTGTTAAATGAAATGCTAAGTATCTATCAGTCATATGGAAGCTCTGGGAATTGTTCCACTTATAAATCCCTGAAAAATTATTTTTCCGAACTTATGTAATTTCAGCAAACACATGCAGAATTTTATTACTCAGTGACATACTCAAAGGGGACCTTATCTAGATTTTCTCTGCACGAGTTTATCATCACCTATATATTGTTCTGTAAACCCCAGCCACCTCAGTTTCCCAATCTCCATTTCCTGCACTTGGAGAGAACACCATGCTCTCCTTACATACCCCCCATTTAACTGTGGTCCAGAATCCCTTCATGCAGAAAGCCCATCTCATGTATTTTCCTACTCTCTCCGATCACAACCCTGCACTTTTATTCAATCAATGTCTACAGAAAATTACTTAGCGTATTTTGTCCAGTTTTTTAGTTCTTCAAGTTAAAAGAAAAACTTCACTTCTACCTACTCTATCATGGATGAAGATGGAATTCTCTCCTTAAGTGATTTTTAAAAAGTCCAGCAGTACTTTTTCTACAGGCAGCTATATACTAAACCACGGTCTATCTTATAAAACACTGCGACATTCATACAATAATTTCAAGTGGCTTTTGAGGTGATAATGAGGAGATGGAGGCAAATGACTTACATTTATATGCTAGCCAGTAATAATATTTTAAAAGATGTTGTAAGCAAGGCTTTCACTAATGGACAAAATGAGTATATTTATTAACTTCTAAAAAGAAGGGTAACTGTTACACAGTGGTGAACTATAAGACTTGGAAATTATAAGAAAACAAAACCAAAACTGGTATGTATTTCAGGGAAGAGACCAGTTGATTAAAATAAATAGGCTGCTAAATGAAAAAAATGAAGATTACGAAGAATGAGGCAACCAAGCCTCTAGCCAAAGTGGTGAAGAGATTTGTGATGAATGAAAAATGACCAGGCAATTACAAAAACCAAAAGCACCACTGAGGATCACTGAGCTGCCTAATCTGTGTTGGTAACATTCCGAGGACATCTATGGAAAGGAAAGATGGAAAAAAGTATTCCGAGGTTAAAGATATATATTCACATCAATCTCTTTTGTCAGCTCTGGAGCATACAACAAAGCATCTCCCAGACTCACAGAGCAAAGAAGTTCTCCATTATTACCACAATGGGATTTTCCCACAGGCTGAGAGCATCACGATGCCAAGGCTGTCTAGTAAAAGCTGTTTTGGAAGGCGTTATCAGAGTGAGAATGCAGAACCACCTGCTGTGCGAAAAAACATTCTCCCTTATTACCACAATGGGATTTTCCCACAGGCTGAGAGCATCACGATGCCAAGGCTGTCTAGTGAAAGCTGTTTTGGAAGGCGTTATCAGAGTGAGAATGCAGAACCACCTGCTGTGCGAAAAAACAAGGTACCTGGTGTACTAACTGAAGACACCGTCCCTGTAGTGCAATTCAATTCAGCTAGCTCTAAGAACATGTTATAGGGAAATATTGGGCTAGAAACTGGGGAAATAAAAGCAACTCAGATTGTTGTAACCCTCAACTCATAATTTAGAACAATAAACAAAGATGTTAAAAACTTGGATCAGTAATTATTTGGAACGTACCCTAGTAAGAGATAAAACCACATATAACATTGTAATTTGCAAAATTTGCAGGAAAAAAGTTAACTTCTAATAAGATAGAATAAAAATTTAATAACTTAATATGCTATGATGTAATTTTAAACTTTATAACTCAGTAAAATTAATATGAAAAGAAAAGTTGGGTTCAGTAAGGTCTACATGAGTCAGCAAGGACAATATTTTATTTTTTACAATATTCCAAGGTTCCAACAAGAATGACTTAAATTATATATATAGAAATACGTATATTTCTAGTATGCAATGCCGCTTAGACTTTTCCGATTAGTAGCTATAGAGTCTCAAAGTGACTTTTCAGATTCAGTATCTTGAGACAGCATTGTGTTGATAAAAGAAAGACTGAGTCAATGTGACCAATAATTTCTCTCCTACCAACTCATAGCTGCCCAGCGACGCTGAATTACGCTCACTTCATTGTAAATATATTTCATTGTTCTGTGAACTTGAGGGTTTTTCTTATCTCTTTATTATGGAAAAGAGTATAGAACAATAAATGAAGTTTACTGTATTTGATAATAATTGATGTAAAGACCTGAAAAACAATAGTTGAACTTGAAAGCAGAAACGTGGAAATAAAAGATTCCTTGGGAATGTTAAAACAGTAATAAATTATTTTTTTTTTCTGAAATCACCAAATATATGATTAGAGGCAATAATACTAAAGGTTATTAGGTAGTAAGTGTTCCCAGAAACCTACCACTTGTACATTTTTCTTTGCACTCTTCCAGACTTAGAAATCGATTCTGATTTCCTTCACATCCCCCGTACACAAATTCTTCACACTGTTGGGTGAAAATATTGAAGTAAAATCTTTTCATCATTGCTTTGCATGGGCCATCATCTGCCTTCAACGCACAAAATGAATGTAGAAGTTTCAGTGGTGGCAACTCAGTATCTACAAGGTAAAAAGAAAAGATTTATAATCCTCCATCAACATTATCATAATGTGTTTTTTAGTTCCGTTTCATTTCCTTTTCAATATCTTCTGGTTTTAAGGAAAAGTACAACCATAAAACAAGCTAATAAAAAACCATGAACAATTATTCAGTTATCAAAAAGGTAGATAAAGTTATAAATTCACCAAATGAGGCACATCAACTAATAAAGAAAAACATGTAGAATAATTTTTCTAGACTCTTGTTAATAGGTATTTCTTATATCTGTACCACTTGACTGAGAGCATTGAAAAGCTGTAAAGCAACCTCATTCAAATGAATGTTGCCATTACTAATAGAGACCTGTTCCCTTAATTCAGCTAATGGACAATTCTTTTTTTTTTTTTTTTTTTTTTTTCCATGAGCTTTCTGAAGTACTCACATATACAAATTAGTACATAGCATTTGAATTTCCAATTGAGGAAAATAATGACAATTTGTTGTAATTTAGTTACATATTATACATACACAATTTTCTGAATTTGTCATATATTCATATAAAAATATTGTATCTGTATGTACATATGAATTCTTTAATTACCTTTTATTTTCTCCCCCTGTATAATGGACAATTCTTAGAGTTCTTCTCCCTAATATACTGTTGTGTCACTTTTTACACATAAAGCAACTCTTTAAAAGCAGCATATTCACATTCATGCATATACATTTATATAAATGTGGGTGTGTGTATAATACTACATTAAACTATTCCCTAATTATTAAAATTTGTGTTAGGTTTATAAAAAGTTTATACTGCATGGTACATTCTTTGACATACCATAATCAGTTTTTAATAATAATGAAAAAACTTAAACAATGCTTTCTATGTTTTTAATAGAATGACATAACTCAAAGTCTTTTGACCTTGAGTTATACATTTTTCCCCCCAAATATTCAGTCACTTAGTTACAGAAGAATTTCCTTTCTTGGGAAGGTACAAGCACATAGACAAAACTCAACTAAATTTTAAAATATATATTTTTTTATTGAGTCCACTAATATTAATAGAGGTCTAATTTAAAACAAATTGCAATTATTTACATACTCTACCAGTAACGATGGACACTGAAAATTGTGGTCGATGCAACCGAAATAATAAGGAACAAAGAACACACCATATAATACTTTTTGAGTGTCGTTTCTTGAGCCTCCGTGTTTTCTACGTCTTTGGGAATTGACTATCGATTCCTTACGGAGGATGTTGAAACCTTTAAATGACCTAACCAATTTTCCCTCTAGAGGGCAGCAGTATTCTACTAAATTAAAACAGATTAGTATAAGTATCTTCGAAAAAGTGTTTTAATGCCCATAAGGCATCATCAGCAACAGTGTTCCTAAATCCAATCAATATCTATAGTATATATGTAATAACTTTATCAAAGTAAGATAATTTTTGATGAACATGTACAAGTTTAAATGCCATTTCTTTTTCTAATTCTTTACCTAAACTTTTATGTTTATGAATTTATCTGAAATATGATAATTGACTTTAAAAGGTTTTTCAGGCAGACCAAGAGTTTCTGTTACCTACAGATATGGACACTTCATGGTAAAATTCAGAATTATCATTTTCCTTAAATGTTTTTAGACTTTCTTGAAATTCTCCGTTTTTTTTTTTTTTAAGTATATACACAAGTACTTCTTTCTATAGAAATTCATAACATAAATATAACCCGCATTTTAGAGGGTTGCTGAAAATATTTTCCATAGAAAAATATCTGGGTAGAAGCAGAAATGACATGGAAAAACACATTTTCTCCCTCCATCGCTGAATTTATAATTGTCAATTTAATTTCAAAAATCAACTGAAAGTTTTTTCAGAGTAGTACATTTATGAATAATTGTAAATGCTGCTTATATTCTCTATTTTTACTTAAAGATTTTAGAATGCCTTAACTGACATTGAGTTAAGTTGCGAGAAGCTGGAGAGTTACATGAAGACCCTGAGTGGTGCAACTGACTTAGAGCAGGCTCACAGTAAGTATCGTGAAATCAGCACTGTGAGGTCTTGTGCTCCAGACATGTTTTTCAGAGAGTGATAAAAATTTGGTCAATTGGTCTCAAAGTCAGATCTCAGAATTCACATAAATAATTTCAAGAAATGAGCCAAGAATAAAAATGTTCTGGCATTTTGAATCTTACAGCTATTTACCATTATCTCAGAAATTAAAATAGCACTTCTAATATGGTATGATGGTCCTCATTCCAAAATTAATGTTGCTGTAGAACTTTAGAGACACCAAATAATTGAAGCTGTGTTCCAGACAGACACATTTCATACAGATCTACACCAACAGAATACAGGGAAATTTACCTAATACCTGAATTGCCACATATATTTAGAAAACCGTTTCTTATAAATAAATAATTTATATAAGATTCAGTCTAATTGTTGGTTCTTTTATTTTTTACTCTTAATTTATTTGATAGTTCTTACCATCGAGCTAAAACTTTTCTATTTTCTGTATTAAGAATACACTCACCCCAAGTTCAACCTGCTATTTACAATTGTACCACCAGGGGGTAGCAGTGCACCAGAAAAAAACAAAAGCACACCCTATAGTTGCAGTAGTTGTAGCCCCAGTAATAGTAACAACTAACTGTTTACTCAGTAATTGCTATGCTCTGGACATTTTATAATTATCTTATTTAATGATCGCAACAATATACAGAGTTAGGCATTATTATCTCCATTTTACAAATGATAAAATAGCATTGTCGAAATTAAATAAATTGCTTAAATTCATACCGTAACTGATGGGTTTGGAATTGACCCCCACATGGTTTTACCCCAGATATCTCATACATTCTTAATAACTGAGTGAAATTGTCACAGATCTGTGATGGAGATTCCTAAACTGGTATTTGTATCAAGCACATAGATTAAATTATACAATTTCTTCTCAATTAATAACATTTTTTCCTAAAATTCACTTTATGAAATTAAAAAATGATTCCAATGATAAAAGTAGGTCATATTTTTATAGCCATTTCCTAAAGAAAAACAGTAAGTATTGACTTCTAACTATATTTTATTATTAGCTGACTATTCATCTTTACCACTCACATTTTAATATATTTCTTATAGGAGTTCTGTATTAGAATATTCTTTTGTGCAGTGAGCTTGCGATCCACCCCTTAGCATAGCCTCCCTGCTGTGGGGGAGAGGTCAAGTGTACTTTCTGACCCATAGTGCCATGCCACTCCACTCAAAAGGGACAGAAGTCTGTCTTAGTTTTTATTTCTCACTTTGGATAAATCTTTTTGAGTGTATTATTGACTGTGTGTCAGGCACTGTGCTGTCACTGCAGATATGACAGTAAATTAGGCGTCGGCAGCCCCTCTTTCATGAAGCATGTGGACACTGTGGTCTTAAAATATTCAGGAATTTCTGGGTGCTCTGAGTTTATAATAGGATACCTAAGCTAGCCTACGGGGTTCTGAGATAACTTTCCTGAGACTTGCTTTTGAGACTTGAAGAAAATGTTGACAGAGACAAGGATTATCTGCCTACAGCCATGAAACTGGAAAACACATACGGAGCAATACAACAGGAATTTAGTCTGATGCAGCTAGATAAATAGAATTATGGTTCGTATTTAATCATTTTTGTAATTGATTTCATGTATTTTATGTCTTACAGTCTGAGGGTTACAATCTTGCCTTCTCCTCCCTGTGTTATGGGAATAGAGGCTCAGTATAATATTTGGTGCTTACAAGCACGTCATGCCCTTGACTGTTAGAATCGTCATTCTCCTGGAACTTGATTATGAATCCAAGGCTTTCAGGCAACTTACTATCTAATAGAGTCCACATGCTGCCTGTCCTTTGATGAGAGGATTTGATATCTCTGGAAAGAAAGAAAATAGATATATACTCTTTGCCTTCTCTGTGCCAGAGAATGTGCCAGGTGCTTTTATGCTGTTTATAAAACAACATATGAAACCTGTTATTTACAATATTTTTTTTTTACAATTTAGGACACTGGAAGTCAGAGAGCTTAAATAACTCATTTAATTCTACAAAGATACTGCATTGCAAATCACACCTGCAATCTCAGGTCTTTCTGATTCTAAATCTTATGCATGACTTCTTCTGCCTTTCTCTAATCTTCTAATCTGCTACTCTTCTCTTAAGACCAAAGGAATTAAAAAAAAAAAAAGCTTATCACCACCATTTTAAATTATTTTTGTCTTATCAAATAGTTTGTTCTATATCATCCTCCCTGCTGGCTTGACTGATTTTTAAAAAGTCTGCTGTTGACTTGTGAAAGAAGCAATAAAATTCTGTGTGTTTTTCTTTAATGATAGTAACCTATTTCAATGAAATGATATACTTCTATAAAATGATGATATGATCTTGGTAGCATGTGATAAATTGTATCTCCAAAGTTGACTTGATTCAGATGTGAGATCATGTTATTGAAAAATTAATAAAAAACAAAAGTAAAACAAAACTAGGTAAGACTGGGCAGCTAGTTGGCTAAGAGGTCTTCAAATTTGGCTTAAAGCTCAAAATTCTTTCTTATCCATCTAAGTTTGGAATCCACCCTATTGTGATTTTAAACTCTGGTTTAATTGCCGATGAGTTAATTCTAGTTTATTGGTTGACTGTGGCAGCAGCGACAATTTCTGGAAACCTCTGGTTAGTTGACATGCATTTTCTCAGCCTAATTGAGGAAGACTGAACTGGGAGAACACTGGGAGTACTTGCACCCATTCTTTTCCCACTTTCCAGGACAGGGTTGCCTGTTTTTTCCCTGTTGGGACTTTATCCTCCACATCCCTTGTTTCTGTAACAAGAAACAATGTTAGACCTTTAGATGACCCCCTTTTGAGAAAAGAGCTGAATGAAGGATGGAAACTCATCTCATAATGGCCAAATTCCTATTTCAAAAGGCACATTATGGTGTTTACTTTAATAAATAACATTCCATCACCAGGAAATTTTCGCAACACCACTTTCCCTTGCCAAGCTCTCAGTTCGCCAGGCTCAGTTCGTCCCTTCTTCTTTGTGTCAACAGCAGAACCCTGTGCATGCCTCTGCCCCCTCATTTACTACTTTATACTGAAATAACCTGTCTGCCCTTCACTCTGCATGAAACTGTGAGGTTCTGGAGAACCTGATCTCAGCCATCACTGTTTCCCTAGCACCTACCATAGTTCCAGGCACAGAAGATGCATTTATTCCATCTTTATTAAAGGGAGATACACTGAACACAACTACTTTAAAGGGCTGTTAGAGATAGGAAATAGGAATGTATTTATGGAAGTCTTTTGTAGATCGGAAACTGTCATACAAATAGAAACTATCACTTCGTTTATTAACTCTTACTATTGCCAATGATTTGAGATTTCTGTCAGCAGTTTACTAGTTCACCACCAAATGTTACTTCTAAGAAACTCTATACATCTATAACATTTACTATATAATCTCCTCCTTATTCTATTCTTGTTTTTACTATTTTTATTTTTAGACACAGAGCTTTACGGGGTTGGAACCAACTTCTATTACTAGATCCTTTGGTGTCCTGCTTGACTGGATCTTAACATTGGACTCATCTGGGAAGTTCTTATTTTGGAAATACCTGTATGGGCAAGAGGGAGAGAATGGCTGAAATCTCAGATGTCTCTAGTTCTATTTCCTCATCACACTTTTCGCAGCCAAAAGGTGGCATCAGGTTTTATAGAGAGTCATTTCTATAGCACTGTGTTCCTTGCAATATCCCAGAGTTACTTTAGTATTTAATACTGCCAACGAGAAAAAATAAAAAAGGATTGCTTGCTAAAGTGACTTGTTTTGGGATTGAGAGTTTTTTAAAAAATGCATATTAGACATAAGAAGTTTCTTAAGAAAAATGTCATTTTGATAAAAGCTAATTTCCCTACACAATGAAAGAATATGATAAATTTAGGGGATAAAATTGAGCACTTTGACTAGCTTAAAGAGTTAAATGCTTCTAACATTTTACCTGTAATGTTTGTATGTTCTTCGTCTTCCTCAGGACCAGCATCAAGAGGGGCTGGAGCAAGACTAAGCAGCAGACATACAGAAGCCCAAAAAGCATGCTCTTTCTTCATTGTACAAATCATCTCTGAAATACAGAACCCACACACCTATAGTAAGTAGAGTGTTAATGTGTACTTGTTTATAGACTAGTCGGAATCTTATGCATACTTCCAAAGCAGATTTCTACGGCATCTAATGTGTATTCACATGCATCCCTGTCCACATACTCCTTGAGTCATATTTAGAACATGTGTATGTAGTATTCACAATTATAGACAAGCACACTCTTAGTACATATATTTAATAATAATCAAGATCATGTTTCAAGTTTGAAAATACATATTAAAAGGGCAATAATTGAGAGACCTGGGTAAATGTTGCTCAATATATAAGCTAAGTATGTCTTAAGATCCATTTTCATGTGCAATTCTGTTTCCCACATCTTGCTCATAGCTATTCTTCTTTTTCAGTCAGAACTAATTATATTTTCATTTTTACCGAATGTTTCTATTGTTTCTTTAATGCAGCTTTCAATCCCTGATTTCTCTTTCCCTTTGCTCTGTTCCTTCTTTTAAGAATAGAATGTGTTTTCAGAATTGTCCTTTTTGTTTCCTTTAAAATATATTTGTTTTTATAATCAGTTTTCTAACCAGGTTTACTAGGAGAGAGCAGCCAGCCAGAACTGCAGACAAAATAAATATCTCACATGCCAGCCAGTCCCTTTTTCCAGTTCATCTTCCCTCCATTTAGGGAGTTATCTGATTCAAAAGAGTTTCACAGAAAAGTGACTTTAAGTGATAAGCCAACACTTTACACTCCAAGGGGAAACACTTCATTTCATTTCAGCAGATGAGTGAGACTTTTTGCTGTTTAAAATCATTTAAAGATCTATAGCAAAAAATAATTTAAAACACTTATTTTTATTTTATTATTTTTTTAAAGATGATCTCTCCTTTGGATCTAAAGGCGGAAGGAAAAGTTTAAAGTTCATGCAGCATGGGAAAAGGAAAAGAGGGGAACACAGGTTCACATTCAGCCACTAATGCCATTAAAGTCAGGAAGGAAATTGTGATCTTATCAGTAAACATTCACAAATGCAGGGACAGTTATTCCATCAAAAACAATTTAGAAAATTCTCTGCTAGTGTCTGTAATGTGTCACAGCTGCAATATGTACCATTAAGGTGTGCATAGCCTTGTAATAAATACTGAAGTAATAAATGCCATTTTGCTTTGTTTCATTAAAATCGCTAGTCAATTGTTTAACCTATTTTCTCACAACACTTTTATAATGTTAACACATATTTGTTATTTAGTCAGTAGCCATGTTATATACCTTTTAAATCATACCATAAACTATTTGAATCCACAAATATATATGAGGGGTTTTTGAAAATTTCATGGGAAGATTCATATTATCTTTTATTCTACTTTTCCACAAACTTTATGAAGTACTCTCTTATGTATGCATTCATCATATATATATATATATATATATATTCAAAGAATATATATATATTCAAAGAATCTTTCCCCTAAACCTCTAGTCTTTATCTTATTTTTTGATACATATTTTTCAGATACTCTTCAATTTCCATTTGATTCTTTGAGATGTACAATCCTGTTATACTTATAAAATACAGGGTTTTTTTTGTTTGTTTGTTTG
>NW_007726972.1:537778-545140 GCF_000696425.1 Galeopterus variegatus
AATCATACCATAAACTATTTGAATCCACAAATATATATGAGGGGTTTTTGAAAATTTCATGGAAAGATTCATATTATCTTTTATTCTACTTTTCCACAAACTTTATGAAGTACTCTCTTATGTATGCATTCATCATATATATATATATATATTCAAAGAATATATATATATTCAAAGAATCTTTCCCCTAAACCTCTAGTCTTTATCTTATTTTTTGATACATATTTTTCAGATACTCTTCAATTTCCATTTGATTCTTTGAGATGTACAATCCTGTTATACTTATAAAATACAGGGTTTTTTTTGTTTGTTTGTTTGTTTTTGTTTTGTATCACACGGCTTAGGGAGCAGGCTGAGGCTGGGTGCCTGCTAAAGAACTCAAGAATTAGAATGCTAAATTCAGCAAGTTTCTTTCTTAAAAACTGACCACCTAGAATGATGCCCAAACTTAGTAGTTGAGACTTTCCTTGGCTGAAAGAATCAAAAGCTGGCTCAGACAAATTTAGATAAAAGGTCATCAGCTCATTAATTCTGGAAAATGTGAGACAGTTTAGATATAGAAAAGCAAGTTTGTGCTGGATCTCAGAAACAGCTCGAGCCAGGAGACTGAACACCACCAGGTGTCTCATGGCTGTTACTCCTTAGACAAGCTTTAGTTTTTCTCAGTGCAGCCCGACTTTCTCTACATAGCATGTTGCATGATTATTGACGTTTCATGGATTTTAAACCTTATGAATTCTTTCGTCAAAATAGCATGACTACTTCTCTTTATGGACCAGGTTCAAACAGCTTGAAAACAGAACTGATAGTTTCAATTTGGAAAAAGTGCCACCCTTTGGACCATTTGGAGTTTGAGCGCTGTGAAAGAACAGCATGGATTTGGAGGACCCTAAACCAGATTTGGTGACCTTTGACTTAGAGCTCAGGAATAAGAAAATATAATAACATTGCAAATCTTAATGGAATTATATGGGGGGCAGGTAGTGGATGATTGTAGTTTCCAAAAGAAGGAGATTGTTGCTTCTAGAAGAAGCTAAGGCTGTTGGACAGATAAAACTATGACTTTACACTACAGCAAGCCATTTAATATCTGAGACCATAGAAGACTGATTTGGGCACAACACTGAAAAATAGCACAACTTGTTATAACGTATTACCTCATATGGTATCATACAGAAAAATTGATTCAAGAGGACTCAAAGATCTATATGTAGAAGATAAAACATTAGATGTAATAGAAGAAAACACAGGAGAATATATTTATAATGGGGTTGGCAAAGGTTTCTTAATCAGGATACAGAAAGCACCAATTAGAAAATGAAACAATGATAGATGTTATTAAATTCAAGAACTCCTTTTTATCAACCTAAGCACCACTAAGACACTAAAAAGGCAAGTTGAGAGAAAATATTTGAAATTCACGTGTCTGAAGATTATATATTGGAAATATCTAAACAACTACAAATAAATACCCAATTAAAAATTGGTTAAGCATTGAATAGGTTCTTCTTATAAGATTGTGTGTGTGAGTGTATATATATGTGTATGACCAATAAGCATATTAAAAGGCTCAGCATCCTTAGTGACCAAGAAAATACAAATTAGCACTATCAGGAGATACCGCATCTAAAACTGATGAATACTGACAATACCATGTTTTGTTGAGGATGGGATCTCCATCACTGTCGGTGAAATTATAACTTGAGAAAACCACGTTGGATACAATCTGGCCTTATCTACTAAAGCAATCATAGTTATAGATCAAAAGAAATCAGTATATTTCCATCAAAATGTGAGGGTACTTCAAAAAGTTCATGGGAAAGTAGAATTAATAGAATTAAGAAAAAGAAAGAAAAAGGAAGAAGGAAAGAAGGAAGAAAAGAAAGAAAAAAAGAAAGAAAGAAAGAAAAGAGAAAGAATCACAATAATACATTGAACTTTCAGAAAGAGAAAACAGAACTGTGGTTAGTTGATGTGGGAACGGAGGAGGGAGAGAGGAATTAGTGAGAAATTGGTAAATGGACACAAAGAATGATTACATTCTATAATGATGAACATTCTCATTATCCTGATTTGATCATCACACATTGTACTCAGGTACAGATATTCCACTCTGTACCACACAAATATGTATAATAAATTATGCTTTAATAAAAAGAAGAAAAACAAAGATAATATGACTCTTTCCATGAACTTTTTGAAGGACTGTCATATATGTACAGGAATGCACATAGAAACACTATTCACAGTAGACAGAAACTGGAAACAATTCAAATGTCTATCAACACTATGATGGATAAATAAGGAGCCGCTACGTATAATAAGGAATATTTCACCACGTTATGTCCAAGCCAGACTTAAAAGGTACATACTATGTGGTTCCATGATAGACATAAGAATAGTGGTTACTTCTGGGGTGATATTTTGATTGAAAACAACTATAGGGAAATTTTGGGACTACTAAAATGTCTATCTTTAACTGAATGGGGGTTACACAGGTATATACATACTTACCACGCTTACATTTGTCATACTCTATGTATGTTAGAGCCAATTTCAAAATAGATGAATGTAATAGTAATGAGAGAAAGAGAAAAAGCCAGGTATGTAATTTTTAAAAAATAGGAAAATAAGCAAAAGGCAAATAAAGTACAGTAAACTCTTCAACAATGCTGGTTTGAATTGCACTGGTCCACTTATATGCGAACTTTCTTCAATAAATATATTGGAAATTTTACCAATAAATATATTGGTATGTCATGATGACATACCTATTAGTAGGTTACTAGTAGTTAGTTAAGTAGTTAAATAAAGTAACAACAAGGCGCCCCTCCCCCCACGGGGCTCAGGTGTGCAGTGTGCAGTGGCCTTGACCTGGGGAAAGTGCAACCTGGGGAAAGCACAACATACTTAAGTGATAGTTAAGTAGTTTGGGGGGAGTCATAGTTATATGCAGGTTTTTGACTGCACTGGGGTCAGTGAGCCTAATTCCCGTATTGTTCAAGAGTCAACTATATACATGCTACAGGTGGAAACAACCAAATTTTTACTCAAAATCCTGTTGTGATTACAAATTTAATGAAGGCATAAATCCAAGTACCAACTCTAATATATCATACAAAATCTCTTTTTTTCTTCTTGTGCAATCCAACTTTCCTAAAATTGGAAAAACATAGATTTTATAAACCATTATCCATGGATCTCTTCCTCCATAAGTTGCAGAGAATTTCCTGTAAGGACCTGTTTGATAATCCCATGGTCCTGGTTTTTTGGTAGAAACATCCCTTTTTAAAACATTGACTTTCTTATTTAGATAGATTTATCAAACAATTTAGAAGAGAGTACAGGGCCGGCCCCATGGTGCACTCGGGAGAGTGTGGTGCTGGGAGCACTGCGACGCTCCCGCGGCAGGTTCGGATCCTACATAGGAATGGCCGGTGCACTCACTGGCTGAGCATGGTGCCGGTGACACCAAGCCAAGGGTTGCGATCCCCTTACCGGTCATGAAAAAAAAAAAAAAAAAAAAAAAAAAAAAAAGAAGAGAGTATAGAGAGTTCTCATACACCTCAACCTTAGTTTCCCTATTGTTAACATCTCACATTAGTATGGTGCATCTGTTACCATTAATATACCAACACTGATATATTATTAACTAAAGTTCATACTTTAATCATATTTTCTTAATTTTTCCATCATCCTTTCTCTGTTCCTTCATCCCATCCAGGATATCCCATTACTTTTAGTTGTCATCACTTCTGAGGCATTCCTTGGCTGTGTCAATTTCTCAGACTTTGTTTTTGATGATCTTAACAGTTTTAAGGAATATTGGTCAGATATTTTGTAGGATGCTCCTTTACTGAAATTTGTCTGATGTTTTTCTCATAATTAAACATGGGTTATGAGTTTTGAAGAAGAAAACCAAAGGTAAAATGCCATTTTTATTACATCGTAACAAGGGAATATACTACTGATATGATTAATGACTGACCTTGATCTTCTGGCTGGGGTAGTGATTGTTAGATTTCTCCACTGTGAAGACACTCCCCACCTCACCCTCCCACAGTGTACATTTTGGAAGGAAGTCACTTTGCACACCCCATACTTAACAAATGGAGAGTTATTCTCCCTCTCCTTGAGGAAAGAGTATCTGCTAAATTGTTTAGAGTATCTCTGCACCAGATATTTATCTCCTCTCCTTCATTTATTAAGTTATTCAATCCTTTATATCAGTATGAACTCATGGATATTGATTTTATACTTTGTATTATAATCCAATACTACTTTATTTTTATTGTTGTTCAAATTGCCTCCCAGCTTGGGCCAATTTGGGAGAGCATTCAGTTGGCTCCTGTATTTCTCTGACATAGCTCCATCAAATCAATGTGTTTTTTGTTTTTAAGGTTTTGAGTGCCTTCTTACTTTGTGCCACTACAAGATGCTCCAGGCTCGTGTTGTATACTTTATGCCCCAATCCCAGCGACAACCATTTCTCCAAGGAGCCTTGAATCCTTTCAATAACGATTGATATTAGAAACAAAGACCTGGGTGCTAGGTATGTGCTCGTTCTCTCTCTCTCTCTCTCTCTCTCTCTCTCTCGTGTGTGTGTGTGTGTGTGTATGTGTGTGTGTCCGTGTGTGTGTCCTTCTGTGACTGGCTTATTTGCTTATTTTACTTGATGTAATGTCTTCAAGTTTTATCCATGTTGTTGTAAATGGCAGTATCTCCTTGTTTTTAGAGGCCAAATAATATTCCATTGTATGTATACTGTACAACATTTCTTTATTCATCTATCTGTTGATGAACATACTTCAATTGGTTCCATATCTTCGCTGTTGAGAATAATGTTGCAATGAAATGGAAATGCAGATATCTTTACAAGATTCTGATTTCAATAATTTTTGATATGTACCTAGAAGTGGGATTGCTAAATCGTATGATAGTTCCATTTTTAATTTTTTGAGGAAATTTCATAGCATTTTCTATAGCTGCTGCACCACTTTACATTCCCATAAAAAGTATGCTAGGATTCCAATTTCTCCACATCCTTGCCAACATGTTATCTTTTGATTTTTTGATAATAGCCATCCTAAACAGGTGTGAGGTGATATTTCATTATAGTGTTGATTTTCCTTTCCCTGATAATTCATAATGTTGAGCATCTTTTCATATATCTGTTGGCCATTTTATGTCTTCTTTGGAGAATGTGTGTTCAACTCCTTAGCCCATTTTTTAATTGGGTTATTCGGATTTTTTTTGTTATTGGATCATAGGAGTTCCTTACATTTTTTTGGAAAGTAACCCCTGATTTGGTTTTGTATGGTCTGAAAATATGATCTCTCATTCTGTAGTTTGTCTTTTCGTTCTGTTGGTTGTTTCCCTTGCTATTCAGAAGCTTTTTAGTTTGATATAGTCCCATTTATCTATTTTTGCTTCTGTTGCATGTGCTTTTGGTTTCATATCCAAGAAATCATTGTCAAGACCAATGTCAAGAAGTGCTTCCCCTATGTTTTCTCTGAGAAGTTTTACAGTCTCAGGTAGTATCTATAATAGCCCAACTCACAGAAGCAGAATATACAATGCTGGTTGCCAGGGGCTGGGGAGTGGGGAAAATGAAGAGTTATTCAACAGGTATAAAGTTCCTTTTATGCTAGATGTATTCATCTAGATGTACTCTAGAGATCTGCTCTACAACATAGTGATTATTGTTAACAACATAGTATTTTGTGCTTTAATATTCGTTACAAGGTAAAATCTCATGCTCAGTGTTCTTACCACAAAAAACAGAACAAAACAAAAACAAAAACAAAGGGACATAAGGGAACTTTGGGAAGTGTTGGATATGTCTACTGCCTTGATTGAGGTGATGTATCATGGGTGTTTGATTATGTCCAAACTCATCAAATTGTACATATTAAATATGTGCAGTTCTTTGTATATTAATTATACCTTAATGAAGTTGTTAAAAAACACTAAAATAATAAATTAATTTAATAATATAAACCATCTTTGTCTATATTAAGCCAAACATGAGTTCTTATGTATGTTTTCAATTCTATTCCATTGCCACATGAATCATTCTAGCCTCCACGCTCAACTTACCTGTAAAGTGCCACTCCAACAGTGAGAACTCGACTCCCATCATCCACCAACTGTTTAATTAATTGCTCAGCTTTAATATACTGTATATGCATAGCAATATTAGAATCAGTAATCCATACCCTGGTGGGATACAACTCTATCAACTAGTGCACAGTGTTTATGTGTAGTTCTTTTTCCCTTTAGACTTACAGACTCCACTTGTTTCCAAAGTTTATTAGGTCAGCACTCTCCTGCCCTACCCCCTGCACCAACCCAAACTCCTTCACTCCTTTAATGAGATTGTTTCACACACTTGTAATGTTTGCATTCCTTCCTGGGATTCCTGACCTTTAAATTATATTTTTAATTTTGCATACATTAAAGTTTACTCTTTATGCTGTCAACACCTATGAGTTTGACAAATGCATAATGTCATGCATCCACCATTGCAGTATCATACAGAATAGTCTTCTATTCTAAAAATTCTGTGTACTTTATCTATTCTTCCATCACGTTCTTCCCTCCAATCCCCTGGTATTCACTGATTTTTTTTTTTATTGTCTCTGTAGTTTTGCCTTTTCAAGAATGTCATATAGTTGCAATCATACAGTATGCAGTCTTTTTAGATTAGCTTCTTACACTTAGCAATACACATTTAAGTTCCCTCCATTTCTTTTTCATGGCTTGATAGCTCATTTTTATTCTTTCTTATCACTGAATAATATTCTATTGTATGGGTTTACCACAGTTTGTTTATTCACATATTGGAATACATCTTGTCTGCCTCCAGTTTTTGGTGATTATGGATAAAGCTTTTATAAAGCGTGTAGTTTTTTGTGTGGACATAACTTTTCAAATCAATTGGGTAAATATTTAGGAGGGTAATTTCTGGACTATGTTAAGACCATACTGTATTTCCACCAGCAATAAATGAGACTTCCAGTTTATCTGTATCCTCGCCAGCATTTTGGGTGTCAGTTTCTTGGATTTTAGCTGTTCTAACTGGTGTCTATGGATATCTCATTGATTTAATTCTCAATTCCTTGATGACACTAATGAGCATCTTTTCATATGCTTATTTGTCATCTAGTATATCTTTTTTGTTTAGGTGTCTTTTCAGATCCTTTGCCTATTTTTAAATGGTTTTTTTTTTTCTTATCGTTGAGTTTTAAGAATTCTTTGTATATTTTGGATATGCTTTTTATCAGATATAAAGTTTGCAGATATTTTTTACAGTATGGGGGTCATGTTTTTTATTTTGTTTATAGTGACCTTCAGGATGCT
>NW_007726972.1:545720-546975 GCF_000696425.1 Galeopterus variegatus
TATCTTTTTTGTTTAGGTGTCTTTTCAGATCCTTTGCCTATTTTTAAATGGTTTTTTTTTTTCTTATCGTTGAGTTTTAAGAATTCTTTGTATATTTTGGATATGCTTTTTATCAGATATAAAGTTTGCAGATATTTTTTACAGTATGGGGGTCATGTTTTTTATTTTGTTTATAGTGACCTTCAGGATGCTACTGAAGCACTTGGTGGACTTTGGTTTTTTTGATCTTGCATCACATTGCACTCATGTGCTTGGAAGTTCACTGGCTTTGAAAACCACTACCTAGGTGCAAAAAATAGTTTAATATCTCAGAGTCCATCAGCTGTAAAACTACAGTTGGAATAGTTTCCTTAATGTTTTGACTTATAGTTTCCTGCCTTCTGATTTATTTACCACATTTTTCTCTATAGAATCATGACATTCTTACTATTTTATTTTTTTCCCTTTTGGTTATTATTTCATTATTCAGACAACTGCAGCATCATTTTAAAGATATCATTTTTCATTATGTATTCCTTCTTCTAAATTTTGTAATGGTTCAATAATCCAACCCTTATAATTTATTTAAACTTTCCTGGTATTGAAACCAGCTTAACAGAGTTCATGGATAACACAAAACTGGCCAGGTGCCAAAAACAAACAAACGAAAGAAATAGTGATTTGTCAGTGATGGGGTACATTTATAATAACAGGTTTTTAAATAGTTAAACCTAGTATAGGTGCAATCTTGCAGCTGGTTTCTTTCAAACATGTTTCTCAAATATCATTTGTTATGTGTGATTTATCAAGATGTAACAGTTCAGTCAAGAATGCTCTAGGCATTTATTTAGATTTATCAACCATAGAGAAAAAGTCTGTTTCAAAGAGCAGTCAGCAGTTGGAAGTTGACTTAGTATCTTTGAAAACTGAAGTAAAAATAAATTTACTTTTTTACATAATCTTCTTTAAAAATAAAACGTAATTTTTAACTAAACAGTCTTACTGATTCTTGAGGCACCTCTTTTTGGTGGATTGGCTTCAGAGTCTACTGATAAATCTTATGTAATTTATAATTTGGCCCCAGAAGTTGTTTAAGCAAGGATACATTATATAAATGTTAGTGATTGGTTGTACCTGATAACAAGTTAGTCACTAAGGTAGATTTAAATATATAGGCAAAGCCTGAACCTTTAGGGAATTTACATTCAACCAAGGGAGTTACATAAAAATGAGTTGAATTTTAAAAGAACTAAATAATAAATTATAAGTGCCAAAG
>NW_007726972.1:547691-548812 GCF_000696425.1 Galeopterus variegatus
GAGTTACATAAAAATGAGTTGAATTTTAAAAGAACTAAATAATAAATTATAAGTGCCAAAGTGAATTGTCAGTATTTCTTTGCACATACTAGGCACACAGCAGTGGACAATAAATATATACTAACTTATTTTTTAAAAAGAGTACTTATATATTGGGGCAATAAACTGGAAATTCTAAGCTGATCTCTGCCATCAACCTAAGTGAACTTTGGAAAGAAATTTGTATTTCTGAAACTGATTTGTAAAATATATGATTTGGGCTAGATTGTCCTTAAATTCCTTTCCAGTTCTAAAAATTTATGCTTTTGAATTAGCACATTTTACACACTCTGCACAATAATTTATAGTTATGTTGTTTAATCTGTATCTTCTGTTCACTTTAATACTAGTATGCAGCATAAATTTTATCCTTTTAGGTCAATGTATGTTCTTGGAGTGCTAGTTCAGAAAGATGTTATTAGTTGTTACACAAACAACTGTTAATAGGTTAATGTATCTTTATATCTGAGTTAAAATTTACACAGATTTCACAACCGTAGGACTTTTTAGAATATTTATTATGATGATGTGCAATTGTGTCTCTTATAGTAGAATATAGTAAGTACTATTTCTCAAAATTATTTGGCAAGGTACTATTTTCCCATAAAATCTTTTTGGGAACACACCTTGAGAGGTAATATTACAGATAAGAAAAAGTCAGTATATCTTCCGAACCAGAAAAATATGAAAAAGCCTGATATAATTTGCGCTTTGATAAAATTTAGGATATGTGGAGAGATGTTGAGAAGATATTATAATTAATACCAAGAATATTACAGAGGAAGAGATTAGAATTATGAACAGGGGGCTGTCAGTGGGACTACAGAGAAAAGGGCAGATGTAAGAGACTTTTTGAACTGTGTTGATAAAATTGAGTAATTGAGTAGAAAAAGGACATGAAGAATGGAGGATTCAAAAATATCCTGAGTGAGTTGTATATTCATACAACTAGGTAAATTAAAATAAGCATTTATTGGTGTGCATATAAGGAATAATTTTCGTTCTGGGCCAATTGCATTTGAAGTTATAACTTTTCTAAATAGACCTGTATAAGGGCAGTCGCAGAAATGAGGCAGGAATTG
>NW_007726972.1:549761-556815 GCF_000696425.1 Galeopterus variegatus
ACTACCAATTCCTCTGTCACTGTCTATCCCCATAACCTGCTGGGATTTTTTTGTTTGTTTTATTTTGTTTTAAATTTAGTTTCTTTTTCTCCTCATTATTGAATTGTAGGAGTTCATGATATTTTACGAATATAAGTTCTTTGTCGAATACTATAAATATTTTTCCAGTCTGTGGTTTACCTTTTCATTTTTATAGTACTGTATCTTGATGAGCACAAATTTTTAATTTTTATGAATTTGGTTTTTTAAAAATATTTCAATAGCTATTAGTTTATTCACAGCATTGTACAAATATCACCAGTCAATTTTAGAACATTTTCATTACCCTATAAGGAACTCCCCCCATACACTTTAGCTACTAATTTCACCCTCAGATTCCCCATCTCCATATCCATAGGAAACTATCATTCTATTTTCTGTCCCTGTATATTGCCTATCCTGGAAATAGCATATAAATGAAATGATATAATATGTGGGCTTTATGTCCGGCTTCTTTCACTTAGCAAAATGTTTTCAAGGTCCATCCATGCTGTAGCATGTATCAGTATAGCAACTCCTTGAACAACACGGATTTGAACTGCGCTGGTCCATTTATACAGAGATTTTTTTTCAATAGATATATTGGAAAATTTATGTTTATATATGAATACATGACATACCTAATCAAACAGTTAAGTAGCCTTCCTAACAGTAGACTATTAGTCGTTTCGTAGTTAACTACTATTGAAGTAAAGACGTGGCATCCCCCACCATTTGGGTGCACAGTCAAGCATAGCCATGACCAGAGGTGAAGTACACCACATACTTAGCTAGTAGTTAAGTAATTAAATTTGGGGGAAATCAAAAGTTATATGCAGATTTTTCAACCATGCAGGATCGGCACCCCTAACCTCAGCAGTGTTTATGTGCCACTCAACCTCGGTGTTTATGTGTGTCAACCTCAGACTCTTGTTCAAGGGTCAACTGTCTTTCATATATTTTTATTGCTGAAACTATTCTATTGTATAAATATACCACAATTGATTTATTAATTCATCAATTGATAAAGATTGTGCTATTTCCACTTTTTGTATATTATAAAAAACGCTGCTATGAACTTTGTACACAAGTTCTGGTGTGGACATGTGCATGCATTTCTCTTGAGTATACACCTAGGGGTAAAATTGGTGGATCATATGGTAACTGTGTCTGAGAAATTGCCAGACTGTTCTTTAAAGCAGCGCTACCATTTTACATTTCTACCAGTAATGTCTTGCTTTATTGTCTGAATAGCTCTCATCATCACTAATATATTTACTTGCTTACATGTTTGATGTCTCCACCACTAAAACGTTTTCCATTTTTAGCATAGGCACTTTACATAACATTTAGGTCCGATACCCAAAACAATGACTAATGTAAGTAATACTTGATAATTAAATGGATAAATTAAAATAAATTTTGTGAGCTAAAATTAGGCTGTGGTATGGATCTTTGGATATATGCATGCGATTTCATGTATTTCTACCAATTCTACCAAAAAATAAAGAGATTGTAAACAAGTATTATGGAATAGTGCCATCAATATATTTTTTTCTAATTGTGTCTTTTTTTCTGCTTATTTCACTTTTCTGAAGGTATGAAATATTTCAATTAAAAATATGTTTAAAAGGAAATTTGAAAAAAAATAAATGGAGAAATTTAATATGTATAAAATTTTGCTTAAGTGATAGGTATTTTTCAAGTCACAGGACAAAGACAAGGATGACTGCTGAAATCCAAGCAAGAAATACAACTATGTGGTACAGATGACTAAAGAAAGGCATGCATAGAAAACAGGTAATTAGGTGAAGTAAATGCATCATTTGCTATTTCACAGTTTATTTATAATATTAATATTCCTGATGAGAGAATATGTGAAAGAAAGGGAAATGGTCTGTATTGAATCTAGTAAGTGAGGAGCCAACAATGGAAAGGAAAAGAGAACTTAGAGATTTTCATTTGCTGAAGATATGAGGTCTTCCATGAACTTCATATCAACTATAATCCCCCTAATAATTCTGTCTTGTAAGAAGTATGATGCACATCTTAAGAAAACAGAGAGGGAATATAACTTCCCCAAATAGACGAGACAGAGTAATGTCTGCTCTCATATCTCTGTGACTCTCTATTTCATGGCGACTTCACCATACAAAGCTGCCTTCCCAAGAATTAGTGAATTTGTCTCCAGCATTGTCTAGAACGCATCCTGCCTCCAGTTGTCTATAGCCTTATTTTGGTTTGCTTGGCAGATATGTCACTGTAGTGTAGATAGCTATCTCCCATATGGAAGTCAAGAGTCATTAAATCAGTCCGAGTATTGCCCCATGTTGGGATCCCTAGTAGCTTCTTTTATCCTTCCTTCCTCCCTTTCTCTTCCTTTCTGCTTCTCTCTCTGTCTTTAAGTAATGCCCCACGCTGGGATCCCCAGTAGCTTCTTTTATCCTTCCTTCCTCCCTTTCTCTTCCTTTCTGCTTCTCTCTCTGTCTTTCTTTTTCTTTTGCAGATTATGTTTGCTTAGTGACTAAGAGAAGGGGCTAGAGTAAGACTGTGTACGGACTGAATTGTGTCCCCCTCCAAATTCATATGTTGAAATCCAAAGTCCCAGTACCATAGGATGTGACTGCATTTTGAAGAAAGTCCTCTAAATGGGCAATTAAGGATAAATGTGACCATCTATAAACCAAGGAGAGAGACAAGAAATCATAAGAAATCAACTATAATGACACCTTGATCTTTAACTTCCAGCCTCCAGAACTGTGAAGAAATAAATTTCTGTTGTTTAAGCCACCTGTCTGTGGTAATTTGTTATGATGGACCTAGAAAACTAATGCAGACTGTAAAGCTTCAAATACCAGTTTTGTAATTCACTAATTATGTAAATCTGGCAATATATTTACTTCTATTTTGTCTCTGTAAACTCATCTATAAAATGTGTATTTTACCTGAACCTACCTCATACTGCCGTGTGAGGATTAAATGTAAGGAAATTAGAATGGTGACTAGCTCAATAATCTTAGCTATTATAATTTCTATAAGTAATTCTTTATTCCATTTGGGGTACACTGTAAAAACAGAAACTTAATATTCACAGAGCTTATTTTGGGTTGAGAGTGTCATCTCAGACTCTATGAAGATCTAAAAACCTAATTGGAATATAGCACTGATTTGAAAAGAATTTAGAGCCAAACCAAGACATATTTTTGTTCTAATTTTGTTAGATATGAGAGCCAAGAATTGCTAGACTACAAGTTGTAAGGTGAAGCAGAACAGGTTTCAGTGTAAAATGAATGTTCTTCTAAAGATCCAAATCCATTGGAATTAAAATATTTTAGCAGTTTGGCTTTGGGACCTGGAAGGGAAAAATTCAAAAGGAATGACAATGGATATTGACATGGGTGAGAATTTACGAGATGACCCAAAGAACGAGAGCTCACATAGGATGAAAGAGGTTGAAACTTCAAAATTAGATTTCTAGTACATCATTTTTGGAAAGGCATCACACAACCAGTAGGCAGTTACTGATCTGTTATATCGTTAGTTTTGGGGTACACACATTATTTTATCATCTTTAATCTAGAAAAATCACATATAGTGTTTATATATATATATTATAAGCATGGTACTTATATAATTTAAACTTCCTAGTTCAGATTTTCTTTATTCATCACTTATTGTTGAACTTTTACTTTTTAAAAGTATTACTATTAGTCTCTAAGCTCAATGAGTATTTTGCCATGTATTAAAAATTAATTATTTTAGCTGTTTCTTTATTTATGGTAAACCAATGAAAGAAAGGAGAGACAAAACCTGACTGTCAGAAAAGGAGAAAAAAAATAACTTGAATCATTCCAATTTTCTGCTCAGCAGGGGCTAATATTTTTACCTCTTGGTGTTTATTTCTTCTATCCACTCAATTTTGCTGATCCCCAGGGGGCATGCCCTTCTGCCCACTAAAACCTGGAAGACTGTCTTTAGCCGATGTGCCTTTTTTTTTTTTTCCTGACTCTCATTTTGGGTAAGTTTGTAGCACACAAGGAAGCAAGAAAAATGAATGAGGAAAGGAAACATTGGAATAAAACCATGGCGGAGGGAGGGAGACAAAAATACAGGAATTCTAATAGTTTTCTGTTTTCAATGTTTTGAAATTCACTTTTTAAAATAGTATTTTCAACTGAAAATTTCAAAAGATTTACAATGACTAGGGTCTGGAAATGGATTTTTTAAAAAACATTTCTTACTAGACTTCTGATTATTCCCCAATGGAGCACTCGCATGATTTCAGGGAGAAGTTTGAGAGCAAGATTTTTCTCAGGGAAAAAGTATTTTCTGAATAAATACATTGTGGGAATGCAAATGTTTGGGCAGTTTCCCAAGGGAGATCTAAAGCTGTGCAACTGCACATTTGCCACATACCAAATTCTAAGAAGTCAGCACAGAGCCTTGTTTATCTCTTTATTAACTTCCCCCCTGGGCCCACATTCTTCGGGCATTGAGTCATCACTGTAAGAATTATTTTGGCATCAAAATAATTTATCTATGGCATAAAATTAAAATTAACATCAAATATCCTGAGTTGCTGGATGTATGGCATATATACCACATTTATTCTACGAAATATTAGAAATGCAGATATAGCATCATAAAACATAATTTTTGTAATGATTTTTTTCTTAAAGTGGTTTCTTGTCTATGAAGTTACCATATCTTGACAATCATTTTGTGCAAACAACTGCACAGGTGTATTAAATTTATGTTAGAGATACGTGATTTATTTTCCAACATCATCTGCCTAGATAGCTAGTAAATAACCAAGGCAACACTATGTCCTGGACTACATTATCCCAGAGCATCCTTAAAGTAAACAAAATTTATAAAATACAGGCCAAAGTTTAATTTAGTAAAATATAATTGATATATCAATTATTTAATAATAATTTATTACTTATTTAATTGTTTATTTATTTATTATTTAATTATTAATTATTTAATAATTATTAAAAGTATCGTATCTCTATACTTCTGTTGAAATAGTGTCTTACTTGCAACTTGAAGAAGATGGTTAAGCAATATCACCCAGAGAAATACAGGATCAAAACTGCTTTGTATGATTTTCTAGTCCTACAAGTACAATTTATTAAATACTATATTTTTACTATGATCATTATTATAATTTTTGATTCAGAGAGTTGCTTAAATATATTTTTTTCTTGCTTATACTCTATACTTCACTAATGATTACATTTATTACTGTAAAAATATTTCCACATACCTTTACCCACATATATACTTCACACACACACATATTTCAAAAAGTACATGGAAAGATTCATATTATCTTTTATTTCTGTTTTTCCATGAGCTTTTTGAAGTACCCTCTTATAGGAAGTTGGGTTTCAGCCCAACCCTTAACTAACCACATTGGAGAAGAACATAGGCCGTAAACCTTAGAAACCCTGGGACTTGCCTCTGATACCCGGGAAAATGGTACAGAAGTTCATTCAGCAGTCAAAGCTTGAATGAATAGATGAGAACAAGCCTAAACAAGGGACTGTCTCAAAGAGGGACTTGAAATATGTCAAGTATCATATTTTCTTTTTTTTTTCATCAAATTTTGGAGGAGATAGAGACCACAAATACACACATTAAAAAAAATTCTAGGCTAAAGGCAAGAGTTTAGAAGAACAAATCCTATTTTATTTGAGCCCCATTTTAAACATGTAATTATAGTCAACTCTTGAATTATCGGGTATTAATTTTCATACTGTAGATTAAGTCTTTGTTTAGATTTTCTCCCTAGATACCATTTTGTTACCATAGGGTGGTTAAATTTCGGTTTGCTGTTTTAAGTGTAATAATCATAATGCAAATAGCAGTTTCCATTACTGAGCCTTTATTATTAGTCAGGTTTTCTCACTTGTATCTGGCATTCACCTCAACAGAAGGTTTTCTTATCCTCATTTTACAGAGAAAAAACCAGTGATTCAAATGATAAAATAAATTGTCCAAAAAACAGCTTGTAAGTGGCAGTGTAGGTACATCTGACTGTGAAGTCAATGCCTTTAATCATTGCTCTATACTGTCAGATTTTTAAAAATAATGTTGGTGAAAGAAAATGTAAATATTGGTAAAAATTATATTTACATAGTGATGTGTGGATTGATTAGTGTGATTTATTTACTTATTTATTTATTTTTTTGTCCTTTTTTGAGACCGGCCACACCGCGCTCAGCCAGTGAGCGCTGTGAGCACACTGGTCATCCCTATATAGGATCCGAACCCGCGGCGGGAGCGCTGCTGCACTCCCAGTGCTGCACTCTCCTGAGTGTGCCATGGGCTCGGCCCTAGTGTGATTTATTTTAATAAAAATGGTAAGTATGAACTTTTGAAAGGTAGTAAAGATTTGATAAAGGTAGTCAACACTTTAGAATGGAATTGTATTCCAAACCATGTTGGTAGGGCCAGTTTTTTGGAACTATGAACATACAATGTTATAAATGAATTAAACTGACAAATTGATAGGTGAGCTGGTAAAAAAAAAATGAATAAAAAAGTCAGAATGCGTAAGGTGAGTAATCTTAAGAACGAGTTCAGTTTTGAGGTCTGGTAGTAATGCTGAATTAGACCCAGTTCAAAGTGGCTTTCCTTTGCTATCACTTCCAAGCCAGCCAACAAGGCTTGAAATGGAACTTTACCAAGTGGTTTTGAAGATAAATCTCACAAGAGCTGTCTTAGTCTATTAGGGCTGCTGTAATAAAATATCACAGACTGGGTGGCTTAAACAAGAGAAATTTGTTTCTTACAGTTTTGGAGGCTGGGAAATCAAAGATCAAGATGCTTTGCTGTAGTGGATTGAATTATGTCCCCCCCAAAACTCACTGAAGCTTGAACTGTGTCCCACAAGTTTTATGTATTAGAAACTTAGCCCCCAGTGTGACTGTTAAGGGGGTGAGAAATCCTATTATGGTAATTGAAAGGTGGAGCCTTGAAGAGGTGATTGGATTGTAGGACATTGCATTAGTGAATGGATTAAAAA
>NW_007726972.1:557219-559043 GCF_000696425.1 Galeopterus variegatus
CAAAATATTTTCTTACCAATTGTTATTTTTTTAATTAAATTTCAAAGATACTATATTTCATTTATTTTTAACTATGTGTTTAACTGCTCTATTCTTTTAGTATTTTAAAAATTAAAAGTCTTCTTAAATTAGGAAACTAATACGTGTTTTTTTCCAAAAATTTATAAAATGTAAAGCAGAATAAAAAAAATACAAAATAGCATCCACCTACCTATTCAGAAACAACCAGATTTGCATATGATTTCATTCCATGTGAATATGTGTATGTAGAAGTGTATGTATGTGTGCGATTGTATATATATAAACATATTTAAGTGATCATAGCACACATGTTGTTTGGTAACCTCCTTTGTCATTCAACATGATGATATTGATATCTTTCCACACTGACCTGAAAAACTTCATTTAATAGCTGCATAATTATTTTTGTATATTTAGGAATTTATTTTGTCAATTACTTATTATTAAGCAATTTAGAAATTTCCATTTTTGCAATTACAAAAATCAATGTAATAAATATATTTATAATTTAATATTCCAAAATTTTATTATTTCTTTATGGTAAATTCACAGGAGAGGAATTATTGGGACTGAAGTTTGTACATTTCTAAGACTATAAATATGTATTTAAAACTGCCATTCAGGTATATAATGCCAATCTACACTTTATTCAGGAGCACATAAAAGTGTTTCCTTCTTTGCACCTTTACCTAAATGGTGTATGTGTGTGTGTGTGTGTGTGTGTGTGTGTGTTTTCTTTCAAACTTTATTAGTTATCCTTTGGATTTCAACAAACGTTAAGTGACTGCTATTATGGACAGTATAATGTCTGTGAGCAAATTAGAAGAATATTTTACAGAGTATGAGGATGTACAGTAAGGATTGGCAATAATAAAGTTCTGGATTTGCTCTTGTACACTCTCTTAACAAAATAATTTAAGGATCAAAAAGAGATAAGATGGAGCAAATAAATATATTGGTGTTACTTTGTATGTAGAGCAAGAAAGCAAGGTAAAAAAAAAAAAAGAATGGGCATAAGAAAGAAATGAAAAAGATCCAAGTTTAATTATCAGCTTTTTTTTAAAAGAAAAAAGCTTTTTAAGCATCCTGAGATTCAAGTTTTTCATCTGTTAAATGACGTTATTATAACATACTGGTGTCTGTGATGAGTAAAGACGATGTTTGTAAATCACACAGCAGACAGGGGGTNGGCCAAATACACTTGCTGTTCAGTTTTTGGAGGGCTCTCCTCCCAGTTTGCAGATGATGGCTGCCTTCTCCCTGTTTCCTCACATGGCCTTTTCTCTGTGCATGCACAGGAAGAGAGAGAGAAAGAGATCTTTCTGTCTTCCTTTTCTTATAAGGCCACCAATCCTATTGGATCAGGATTGCACTCTCATGATCTCATTTAACCTTAACTACCTCCTAAAAGCTTTATCTTCAAATACAGTCACACCTAGGGTTAGGATGTAAACACACAAATATGAGGAAGACACAATTCAGTCCAGAGCAAGAACCTTCCTAGTCTTTTAAGAAAGTGCCTCTAAACTTGGTTGGTAAATTTGTCTCAGAAGTCAGAATCACTGCCTTCTATCTTTAGGCTGGAGAAGGGGATATATCAGTCCTAGAGTCTAATTTCTAATGCTAAAGCCAATTCTTTCCTTTCCATATGCTATAGACTTTCACATTCTTTTTCTTGCTACATTGTTAAGCTTGAGGCAGGACTGGCCATGTCCTATCAAGTTCCTATTGGAAATGTGAAAATCACCAGTATAAATAGTATACTTTCTATCCAGTTTTCCTGATTTTGTGTGTGTGTGTGTG
>NW_007726972.1:560007-561683 GCF_000696425.1 Galeopterus variegatus
TTTTTTTTTCTCATACAGTTAGTTGTGTGGGCTAACTATAAAATTACTCAGAAGTTTTCAAATTAGAGTTTTTTAGAATATTTACAATAAAGTTTGTATAATAAATGTTCTAAGGGCTGGAAAGCTAAATATTAACATTTGCCCCAAGATTTTGGGAAAAGCAGCAGTCATTACCTCTAATATGGAAAAAGGTGGAGAGACATTCCCAAATGTCAATCCCAACTGCCATACAGAGGAACTCTTGTGCTGGATTTCTACTCACTGGCTCCTCCTTATCTCTCTACTTCTGTAATCATGCCCTGACTTAACTTCATGAGTGCAATGAAAATATTGCTTCTGTATCAAATCTGCTCAAATGATGTCTTTTAAGAAAGTCCTTCCTTGAGCACCTGAGACAAAATAGCTCTGTGATTATGTTCAGTTTCCTCCTATGCCTTTTAAATCACTGCACCTATGCCTATGTAACACATTACATATTTATTTGCTTATTCTGTCTTTTCTCTCAAATGGAAGCTCTTTAAATGAAGGGATTATGTTTGTTCTCTCTAATACCTACAGAAGTTCAATGAATGTTTACAGAACAAATCAATGAATTAAAGGATCTGTAAAAAAAAAGTTATTTTATAGAAAGTAAAACATCACTGGAGAAATTTAAAACAAATGTATAAACTAAAATTATTTGAAGCTGCATGAAAGAATGAAAGTGAACATAATGAATCTCAATTACAAATTAATCCTCTATTAAAGAAGATTAATTATTCAACTACAGTTATGTGTCATTTAACAATGGAGATACATTTTGAGAAATGCAGTAGGTGATTTTGTCATTGTGCTTAGACAAACCTGGATGATATAGCCTACTATACACCTGGGCTATATGGTACAGGTGTTGTAATCTTGTGGGACCACCATAATATACATGGTCCATCATTGTAATTATTTCTTCTGCCCTCACTTCTCAGAAAACCTGCCCATATTCTGTACTCACAAAGTCTGCTTTTATGATTCCCATTGAATGGGCAGCATAGAATCACACCAACATTTGGCCACAGCTGACTTGCCAAGGGGCTGACACCCATACAGATTCGGGTCAACTGCTGATCTGTAGAGAGAGGTGTGGTGCAGATTTCCTTAGAGGACCAAATAAGGAGAGATCTCTAGAGAGACTGCTATGGCAACCTTAGTTGTTGGGAGGTTGAGAAATTTCCATACATTCTTAACTATACATGTGTTGATATTGTTGAAACGGTATTTATTATAGTTAAGCAAAATTTTACTATGACCATGTATTACTAATTATAATGCATTTAAATAAATATTTTCATCTAAAGGTAGACAGAAGTATTGACAAAATATTTTCTTACCAATTGTTATTTTTTTAATTAAATTTCAAAGATACTATATTTCATTTATTTTTAACTATGTGTTTAACTGCTCTATTCTTTTAGTATTTTAAAAATTAAAAGTCTTCTTAAATTAGGAAACTAACACGTGTTTTTTTCCAAAAATTTATAAAATGTAAAGCAGAATAAAAAAAATACAAAATAGCATCCACCTACCTATTCAGAAACAACCAGATTTGCATATGATTTCATTCCATGTGAATATGTGTATGTAGAAGTGTATGTATGTGTGCGATTGTATATATATAAACATATTTAAGTGATCATAGCACA
>NW_007726972.1:562904-563457 GCF_000696425.1 Galeopterus variegatus
AAAGAAAAAAGCTTTTTAAGCATCCTGAGATTCAAGTTTTTCATCTGTTAAATGACGTTATTATAACATACTGGTGTCTGTGATGAGTAAAGACGATGTTTGTAAATCACACAGCAGACAGGGGGTCACCTTAGGAGACTTTTCTCAACAAAATTTAATCCATGCCTGCAACTCCCCCATCTGTGATTTTCTACAGAAGTAGCAAATGCCTCTGATAAGTTTTATTCAGGTAGTTAGAGAACCAGAAAAAACTGCTCCATTTGTTTTCAGAGTGATAAATGTGATTTATCCCAAATCAGGCAACAGGTATAAAGAAATAGAAGGGTGGGAGGAGTAAGCATGAAAAAAAGCATTTAGTTTTAGTTTATCATCAAAATAAATAAGCATGTTTTGAATCATTAGCTATATTCAGAGAATTCCTGACATCTTTAACATCACAGACACCACCCATCATCATTATCCTCATTCATTACCCTAAACTATTTGAGTTTAGTTTGACACTAAATAGGAGTTAGATACAGATTCTTCTCTGTAGAAAACTGCAAAATAAGAT
>NW_007726972.1:563637-565965 GCF_000696425.1 Galeopterus variegatus
GGTTAATATCTGGAAGATAGATCCTAGGTAAAGTGACATATCAAAAACCTTTGAAATCTTAGAAAGAAAACTTGATAAATTTGGACAAAGAGTAAGCAAAATGTGTGAATAATTTTGTACTTGTAAGTTGAATAAAGGCAGAATGGCTTTCGTATAATAAATTTTCTTAGATGGAAAGAATGAACCTATAATAAAAAATTAGGAAAATTAAAGAGACAAGATTAAAGAATGACAGATTGTACAAGATGCATCAGATTCTAATGCACACAGTGGCCCAACCGAGCAACATAAAAATCTTCAATAAAAAAAAAAAGTCTATATAAAAATCTTCAGACACATTATCATATATATTCTTCATATTTTATATCATAACATCACAGATGTTTACCACACACACACTCAAAACATAAAAAACATAAAACCAAAAAGTCCTCTTAACACATATACTTGAAAGTGTTTATGGAGTAATTTGAGGTATAGTCTGGAATATCAGAAAGCCAGAAGATTCTGGATAATATTTTAAGATGAGAGGTGCCTATGATATGTAAAATAATATCAAAAATAGGGTTGGAGAAAAGTGGGCCGATTTATGAGAAAATTAAAAAATAAATTCAAGAGAGTTTTGTGATTAAAATGATAAGGCAGGTGAGGAAGAGAGAGGGATTGAGGACGGATCCAGCTTCAGACTCAAGCAACAGAGTCAGTGGGTAGTTCTGGGCACTAAGGCGTGGAGCCTAAAAGAAAAAACTTGTTGCCTTAGAAAGGTCATAAATTCAAGGTAAGGCAGTTTGAGTTTGAAGTATTTGGGAGACCTCCAAGGGAGCCATCAAATGAACTCCATAGGTAGACATGGAGCTCAGGATAGAGGTCTCTGCTGGAGAGACATAGATGGTTATTGTTTCTGTGGAGAGGATGAGATTTATTTATATAAGAAGGACTCACACAGCACTTGATATACAGCAGGCACTCCGCTAAGTGCTTTTACAGATATTAATTTATATAATCCCCAGGTATTAATTTATATAATCACCTCTCTGAGGCGAGTGTGAAGATTGAGAAGAAATATCAAGATGAAGAAAACTAGTCTGAGAAGGAGACTGAAAAGAAATAGCCAGCGAAGAAAGGACACTTGGGAAGCTGTAGGGACATAGATCCTAAGGGACGTGAATATTCCCAGCAAGTGTTGCCAGTCAACACTGTCTAAAGCACAGAGGGTTTCAGAAGGCAAGTGCTAGAACACATACCTGGGATTTGGTGGCAATGGCATTATCAGTACCCTTGAGAAAGCTGTGTTAGCTGCAGCAGGAATGGAGGCTGCGAAAACAGCAATTTAGCATACTGTTTTATGAATCTGTGCTGACAAGTAAGACAGCATTTCTATGTCAAGAAGACTGAAATTATCTTTTCAAAGTGATGAGAAGTAGTGGACTTTTAAAAATGTGAAGGTTTGATGTTTTCTCGGTAAAATAAAATGGGAATTAATAATGTCTCATAAAAAGATTTCTGGGCTGCTGGGATTTCAAACCATAAATTCATCAAAATTTCTGCCTGCAAAATTCAGTACTTCTTCCCTCCAGATAAAGGAATTAAACATGTGCATGATTCAGTGTTGGATTTCATCAACTGGACAGAGAAAAAGAACAAAAAAGGCAGAGCTTTGAAAGGTGTTGGTAGCAGAAAACATATAAGTGGTTTATTACTGAATTATCAAGTAATAATTTTTCCTACATGTGTATGTTCTTTGTTCAGAAATGTAGATGATACTTTAAACTAGTAACATCACACTTAGGAATTAAAAATATAAAGCAGCTAAATGCACATTCATGTTTATTTTTGCAGAGAAAATTTCATTTTTCAATAATGTAGGTTTCCAACATTGTGACAGTTATTAGCTATGGTGGCATATCCATCTAACAGATGTATTACACAAAGTTAAATTGGTAATAATAATAACTAGAAGGGCCGGCCCTGTGGCTCACTCGGGAGAGTGTGGTGCTGGGAGCGCCGAGGCTGCGGGTTCAGATCCTATATAGGGATGGCCGGTGTATTGCAGACTATACCGTGCCAAGCGTTGCGATCCCCTTACTGGTCAGGAAAAAATAATAATAATAATAATGACTAAAAGATTATATGGGAAATTATCAGGGTAATATGAATTTAAAAATTTGTACACAAAAATCTATCTATATTTTAAGATCAACCAAGCAAATATTGGTGTCTGTGAAGGTAAAGGTGGTTTACTAAGGGAAAATACATTAGATTGGTGAGATTATGAATGTATTTTGTTATTTTTCTTCAACTTATAAAATGTTTTAGTTATCTTGTTTG
>NW_007726972.1:567015-568212 GCF_000696425.1 Galeopterus variegatus
TATAATCAATATATTTTCAATTAAAAAATAAATTCATTAAAAAAATACAAATAAAATCAATCTGCTGTGAATTATGAAAAAATGATGAAAAAAACTAGATCCTTATTGAATTAACCAGTCTTGCAACATCCTACCTCTGTACTTTGTATAATGTGGGATAAGTGGCCTTATTATTTAAGCTACATGTGCCAAATGTAACCAGACAGTTATTTTGCTGTTTTTATCTTCACAAACAAGCTATTAACCAATTTTTTAAACTTATTTTGGCTGGAGAGTGCTTGGAGAATTAATATGCAAGATTAATACTACAAAGCTAGGAGGTTGGGGAGAGAGTGGGAAGGGGCATATGGAATAATTACGATTTGTAATAATGAATATGCTGATAATATTGATTTGATCATCATATGTACACAGGTAATGGCAGTCAACGCTGTACCCCCAAAATAGGTATAATAAATAATGTTTCAATAAAATAAAATAAAATAAATACTACAAAATTCAGGTCAGAATCCCCTTTTCTTATCATTAAAACTGTTTCGATATTAAAACAATGCCTGGTTTTTTGCTATAAAAGAGTGAAATTTTCAAATTATAAATTTAAAGTGTACCCAAACTAAAATAAAATATGCAAGACAATAAAGCAAAACATTCTGGACCTGAGAAGTAAATTAATATTAGAAACACAGAGTGATTTGAAAATAAAACTAAAACTAAAGCAAACCCCTAAATTAATTGCAGACTCTGTTAACCCTAATCATGTTTATTAAAAGACTAGCCAATCCACTAGAAAAACTTCTTTTGGGTTTGGCTCTTGTTAAGGAACTCATAATTTTCTGGAGAATTACTTATGTGAAACTCATTAATGTCAGATAGTGAGTCAAATGACAACATGTAGACATAACTATTTGTTATTAGCAGTATAAAAATTTTTTTTTAAATCCTATAAAGAAGAAACAGAGTGAATATCTTCATGTTACAATCATGAAGGTAAAACACTGCTAAAGGTAAAAGAAACCATCGAGACACATGTCTGAAATAACCCAGTTTTTTAAATGAGGAAAATCAGGCTTAGAAGCTTCTTTTTTTTCCAATGTCTCACATTTGCATATTGGCAGAGCTTCAACTCAAACAAAGAAATTGTGACCGTTCAAGAAAAGAGCAACTGCAAGCCTCAGAAAGAGCCACTATTCTCACAAA
>NW_007726972.1:568608-570744 GCF_000696425.1 Galeopterus variegatus
ATTGTGACCGTTCAAGAAAAGAGCAACTGCAAGCCTCAGAAAGAGCCACTATTCTCACAAATATCTTCCTTTTTTTTCTCCTAAAGTGAATTTCAGATTACTTACCATCTCTACAAGTTAGCATTTTACCAAATCATCAAACAAGGAAATTTTTATTTTCTGTTTTGGGCTGAAGTTCTGTAAGTAAAACCTAAGTCAAAAAACTTATCAATTAAAACAATTATTTTCTTATTTTTGGTGTTTATGTTTTTGAAAAGGAAAAATAATCTTTCCCTAAATAATAATAGGAAATATTAATTCTTATTACCAATTAAGAGAGAAGCCTGAGAGCCCTGTGTGTGAAGAAGGAAAATTGAGAAGCACTAAGGGGGTGGGGTTGGGGGTGGGTAAAAAGATAATCAGAAAGTAAAAAACAGGGAAAATGTAAACACATAAACATATTTCTTAAAATTTGCAACTGAAGTCCAAAGAGAATGTGAGATGGTACAGATCTCTTACTACTAAATATACAATGAACAAAGTGAAATAAAAATACAGAATAAAGCAAATAAAGTCAGGTGTGGTTTTTTTTGGTAATGAATACTATTTTACTGTTTATTGTTATTTTTATGTTCTACATATAGTTGCCCAAACTACTAAAACTTTTTTACCAAAACATGTGTGAAATTATTTTGACTGGATTTTAAATTTGTAAGACTTTTCTTCTAAAGGAGGTGGCATTCAGTTCTTTAAATGATTCACTTTTCTTCATCATGATGACTCTGATTCCCATACTAACTCAATTTGTTTAGAAACAAAGCTCTTTATAGCATGCTGTTTTTATTTCTTTAAGAGGGGAAAAGATAAAAATTGATATTTTTTATTTAAACCCAAGTGGAGTTTTCCGAGAATAGAACTCTGCTCAACTACTAATGCTAGTAGCTCTAAATGGAAGAAAATGGGGAATAAATACAATAAATTTTGGTGTGAGAGGAGAAAGAAAATAATTGACTATGTGTGAAACACAATGAAGTGTGGTTTTATCTATTATTATTATTATTACTATACATATTAAGAATGTGGATAATATTGAGAGGCCTATGGCTGCTTGTGGCTGTTTTACCTGCTTTTTTCTATTTGTTCTTCCACGTATTCATTATTGATTAGACAGGCAAATGGTATTTCATGACCAAAACATCGACTTTCCTGAAAAGTTACTTCTCTGATTTTTTCTCTCTCAATCTACCTATCTATTGGTTAATTAATTAATTTAGTAATAATTAAAATCAATCTATTATTTCATATTGAGTGTGGCATCTACATGCAGGAAGAATAGATACTTTGCAAAGACATGGAAAGACAGTTGAGAGCTTCCTAACACGTTTCAAAGAAGAACCTTGAGTCATAGCTTCTGTAATTCAATTACCTTTTTAATTTTAAGAATCAATAGCTAAAATCAGGTCAGTTTCTTTATTTTCCCTCAAAGTCTGTTTTCACCCTAGATTTTATCTCTGTTTAGACAAATGCATTGGAGACCTCAACTTTCTGCTTCTAATTATCTCAGCTTGTGATATGAGAAAAAAACAGAGAAAAAGAGAGCAAACTGTTAGCCGAGGGGAGGGGACTTTCCCAAGAAGTGTTACACCATTATCTCCTTTAGGAAAAGAGGAGCAAAATTTATACTCAATATACCTGAAGCTGGATTCTTAGAACATTTCATTTTCAGATACACATATGATGCATCAGGTAACTTTCTGACTAAAAAAATTATAGTTTTGAATATTAGCTAAAGTTTTTATCCTTAAGTACAATAAACATGACAAACCTATAACAATCAGTTTTTTCACTGCTGTCAGTACGAGTATTTCTGGTAGTAAAACTAAAGGTTATTGTGAAAATCCCTGGAATTTCTGATTGCGCTCTAATGGAAAGTATCTGGCAGGGGTCTGAGCTTGGTTCAAGATTAAAACTACAGCTCTTGCTGACTAAACTCATCTGTTCAGATGCCATCCTGAGTTGAACTTCTCTGAATCATCATTCTGAGGAACACAGAGCCCCAGGCAGCTGCGTCATGGTCCTCAGGGGGTCATTAACAACTTCGTCTTCAGCCACTTCCATTGAACAATAAAATGTCAGTTCCATGAAAGAATGAGAACT
>NW_007726972.1:571800-573899 GCF_000696425.1 Galeopterus variegatus
TGAAATATTTACCTTGCCTTCTTTAGAACAAATCATTGCTTGATACTCTTTTTGATCCTAATAATACATAGTGTTTTCCTTAGATATTTAGGTATGTCTTGGATACATATTTCATGGCGCTGTGTAAGCTCCTGGCAGGTCTGAAGAAAGCTAAGGGCTCCCTTCTAAAGTGCAAATACACACATTCACAGATATTTTTTCAAACACACATTCTTGAAGACCATCAACAAACAACCATTTGCTCAGGTCTTTATCAGGGAGGCCTTCCAGAACTTATTAGAGAGGATAGATGGTCACTTGTGTCTCTCTGGCCTCTGAATAAGGAAATGATAATATGGAAAGCAGGTAAGTGGTGATGGGGATAGTAATGCTGACATCATAATGATATAGCAAACACTGACACCTCGGGAACTTTTTAGTTTTTTGAGGGCTCTAATTAATGATGGCAAACTTTAAAAGGCATGAAAAGAGTTTCATTTACAGCTGACCACATGTAGGAAAAAGGATCTCTCTTGCTATATGAATAGAGGCTAATCTAAATACCCCCCAATTAAACATCTTTCCTCAGTTGGCATGTTCTTCAGCAATTCCTTAAGAGAAAAACATACAAAAAGAAGTGAAATCTGGAAGTACAGAATTAGAATAAAATTATTGGCACTGAAAGGAAGGCCTGGATATTTCTAAGATAAATTGTTTATCTCACCATTTTTGATAATGCACATTAGCACCAGAAGTGAATGCCATCATTTCTTTAGTGTGTGCCTGTTTCCTTTCCTCATCTACTAAATAGCTTTGCTAAATGAGATAAAAATCACAGAACTCAAATGAGATCATAGGAACTTGAATAATGCACACATTCTCACATAATTAGAGAGCTAAATTCCAATGGTAGTATAAATTATGTCTACAGTATTTGTCATTTGGGATTATCTGTTTGCCTAGATTGGAATAAATAACTGAGCAGGAAGCATGTGAAACTGTGTTTTCTTTCACTAAAACAGAAGTTTTAATTTGTATTTACTTTCCCCAACTTTCTATATATAGAAGTAGCCAGGAAGCAGGGGAGGAAAGATAATAATGAGAAATGTGATAGGAAACTATCAGGAAAAGCAATCTGTAATTCCTGATAAAACTCTAGAGGCTCTAGATAAATAACACTGAGCCCTTGAGGTTTCGGAAGTGCCTGCTGAACAAGTGACAACTTAATTTGTTTTTAGCATGTGGAGCTCACTTGTCATCTAAAATAGAAGAGAGTGAGTTATTAGCTTCCCAAACAGCTATTATTATCAGAAAAACATAGTGAACAAATAAACTGCTTATCTGAGATGAAATAACTATTTTGTAGAAGCAGTGAATTCAAGTTCTTTCTTGTACAAACATACAAGTGTATGTACTCACCTAACATAGTTCCTGGGATGTAGCAGGCAATAAATGTGTTTTTTTNCTTAATTTGTTTTTAGCATGTGGAGCTCACTTGTCATCTAAAATAGAAGAGAGTGAGTTATTAGCTTCCCAAACAGCTATTATTATCAGAAAAACATAGTGAACAAATAAACTGCTTATCTGAGATGAAATAACTATTTTGTAGAAGCAGTGAATTCAAGTTCTTTCTTGTACAAACATACAAGTGTATGTACTCACCTAACATAGTTCCTGGGATGTAGCAGGCAATAAATGTGTTTTTTTTCTTATCCTGGCAGACTAGTAAATTACAGGCTCTGTGCTCTTAAAATTTCTCTATTTATGTTCACTTTTAAATTAAAAAATATTGTTAAAATATAACTTTTTAAAAAATAGCCTTTCTACTTCCAGCCACAATGGATTAGCAGAAACTGAATTTACCCCCCACCTGAAATCACAGGAAAAAAAAAAAAATGAAAAGACAAAACATACACAATAATGTTGGTCGGTGGAAGGCAGTGATCCCAGTGGAGACAGTTATCCCATAGAGATGGAAAACAAGAGTTCAGCTCTACATTCCTGCATTTGTTCCAGGACACTGACTGAAGAGAGTTTCCATGATAAGCTTCAGGAAGGCAGAACTCTGGAACAGCCTAGTGGTCTCCCTGAGTTTAAGAGACAAAACAAGGAGTCTGGGA
>NW_007726972.1:574899-603480 GCF_000696425.1 Galeopterus variegatus
AGAGTTTCCATGATAAGCTTCAGGAAGGCAGAACTCTGGAACAGCCTAGTGGTCTCCCTGAGTTTAAGAGACAAAACAAGGAGTCTGGGAAGGTCAAGGTGGCTAGAGAATCAAGAGCAGAGTATCAGAGAGGAGAGAGATATACAGAACAAGAGATCCAGAGATCTTCAGATGGACCTCGAGTTTTCAGCTGAATACAGATCAGTGTATGCATGACAGAAAGTACCAAAATCTGGGTAAAGTACTACCTAAAAGGGTTTGAGGGAGACAATACTTGGAGCAATGTAGATCTGGGAATATTTCCTGTCCCCAAGTTGTAAAAATCTCAATTCATGGAAAATTCATATAATAATCTCAATTCAGTACTTTGAAGTACTGGTGGTTTGCCTCAGTAGTGGGGAAAAATTAACCATAGAATCAACATTGCTCTTGTCCTGACCAACAAAGCTTAACAGCAAGACAACAAAGTATCAAGCTGTTTCCAAGTAATTTAACTGAAACCCAGAAATGAGCTAAAGAATATTTATAGGTAAACAATATATCCAGCACCCAATAAAATAAAATTCACAATATCAAGCATCACACTGAAATCACTAGGCACGTAAAGACCAGTAAAATATAACTCATAATGAGAAAAGTCAAAATGACATGGAAATGGCACAGAAAATAGAATTAGTAGACAAGGATATTAAAACTGTAATTTTAACTCTATTCCACATGTTCAAAAGCTAGAGAAAATATTGAGTGTATTAAGAAGAAGATTAGAAGAGACACAACCCAAGTTTCTAGAGATGAGAACCACAATATCTGAGATGAAAAATACTCTAGACGGAATCATAAACATATGAGGTATTGCAGAAGAAAGGATTAGTAAACTTAAAGACATAGTGATATAAACATGCAAACTGAAGCATAGAGAGGGAGACATACAACAATTAAAAGCCATGAATGAAGCATCCGTGAGCTGTGAGGTAACTTTAAGCACTCTGGTTATAAATAGAGTCCTGGAAAGAGAGGAAAGAATTTCTGAAGAAGGAAAATATCACCAGATGAAAATACAGATCTGTATAAAAGAAGGAAGAAGCCAGAGGTAACAACTACATGGATAAATATAAAATAGCTTTTAAAAAATTTAAACCTCTTTAAAAGATAATTAGTTCATTTTGAGAAATGTACCTTGTTAATATAATATGTTCATAACAGGATAAACTGGTTCTAGGGTACATGAGAACTCTCTCTAGCTTCACAAATATTCTGTATTGTATATAAAAAATTTGTAACAGATTACTAAGTGTTTGAAATCAATATAATAACATTGTAGTGTATTACTTATAACATAGGTAGAAATAAAATGTATGATAATAGCACAAAGGCCCAGGAAGGGAAAAATGGAAGTATACTGTTTGAATTTTTTAAATTTTTTATGCTATAAGAGAAATAGCTTAACATCACTTCAAGGTAGACTGGGATAAAGTAAAGATATATACAGCAATGTGGCAGATTTAAAACAAAACATATCAATTATCACATCAAATGTAAATATTGTAAACACCCCAATTTAAAGGTAAATATTGTCTGGTTAAATAAAATAGCAAGACCCAACTATATGTTGCCTAAAGAAACCCACTTCATATGTGAACACACAAGTTAAAGGTACAGCGATGAAAAATTTTGTACTATGTTTACTCTAATCAAAAGAATCCTGGAGTGGCTATATTAATATAAAATTACATTTTAGGTGTAAGGATATGACCAGTGATAAACAGAGTTGTTTTACAGTAATAAATAGAAACATTTAGCAAGAGAACTGTCCGCAATATTTTGATACCTAATAACAGAGCTTCAAAGTACATGAAGCAAAAACTGGCAGGACTGGAAAGTGAAGTAACCAAATACTGAGTTATAGTCAGAGAACTTAATAGCCATGTCCCAACATTTAACAGAAAAACTAGAGGAAAATATTTAGTAAGGATATAGGAGATTTAAGCAACAGTATGAACTAACTTGATCTAATTGATATTTATAAAACATTTCATTTCACAATAGCATAATATATATATACTTTTCAGGTTCATACAGAACATTTACCAAGTTACTTTGTATTCAGAGATATACAGTAAGTCTCAAGAAGTTAAAAGTTTTTTAACCGTATAAAATATGTATTCTGTATACATCCCTAATGTAATTAAATTGAAAATAAGTAAAAGAAAGATATCCAAAATCCTTCGGAAAATACCCAAATATGTGGAAACTAAGTAACACTTTTTCTAAATAACCCATAGGTCAGTGTTTAAATCACAGGGAAATTATAGAATATTTTGAACCAATAAAAGCACAGCATATCAAAACACAGCTAAAGCAATATTTAGAAAGAAATATATAGCAAGAAAATAATAAAAGTCAGAGCAGAAATCAGCAAAGTAAAACTAGAAAAACAATATCAATGAAACTAAAGGCTGGCTCTTTAGCAAAATACATAAAATTGATAAACCTCTCGGAAGAGTGATAAGAAAAAAAAAGATATGACACAAATTATCATTAACTAAAGGTTATATACCATTGCAGGTTCTATTATAAAGAAATATTATTAACTTTATGCCAATAAATTTGACATGTTAGATGAAATGGACCAATTCCTTGAAAGACACAAAGTATTAAAGCTTACTCAAGGAGAAATAGATAACACAAATAGCGCTATAATTATATTTTAAACATTAAATTTATTACAAAATTTCCCACAAAGAAGACTCCACCCTCAGATACCAAACATTTAAAGAAGAAATAACACTAATTTTACACAAACTCTTCCAGAGAATTTAAAAGAATAGAATACTAAAAGCAGAAAAAGACATTATGAATAAAAAAGGTTAGCCTTCATTATAGCAACATCATGCAAAAATATGTTCCAATTTCAAACAGAAAGATCCTGTTTTCGTTTTTAAAAATTCAGGCAACCAGCATTATAATATCTGTGCATTTTAATCTATTAATTAAGAAAATGTAAAGATAATATCATCATGCATCTGTAATTCTTCAAACTGAATTCTTATTGATGTCTTTTTTTTTTTTTACAATTTTTTTCTTGGGTAATATAGATATACCTTGAAATTTGCCATTTTGGCCAATTTAAGTGTATAGCTCAGTGGCATGAATTACATGCACAATGTTATACAACCATCACTACTATCTATTTCCAAAAATTTGATCACCCAAAACAGAAGCTCTGTACCCATTAAACAATAACTCAACATTTATCCAGGCCCTGATAACCTCTAATTACTTTTTGTCTCTGTAAATTTCCCTACTTTAGAAATGCTTATAAGTCCTTTTGTACCTGGCTTATTTCACTTAGCATTATTTTCAAGATACATCTGCGCATTGGGGATCAGAACTTCATTTGTTTTGTATTTGTGTATGTTTGATATCAGTAGCACAAGAAAGGGTGAATAGGAAAATGACATTTTAATATTACCATTTTGATCTATTTTCTGAGATGAAATGAATCTGGGAGTTTGAAGCTTCCTAAAAGGACTGTTGAAATATTACCAAAGTATTCACAACAAATATCATTATTCTGGAAACTCACCCCATTTGAGATTAACTTTGTTTTTAAGCCTTGAGAAATGAGGAATTTAGTGATGCTTAGAGACAAATTATTATGGGATTTAAGGGTTAGATAGGAATAGGTAACAGTCAAGAATAGCAGGGAAGATAGAAGGGAGTTTGAAGCTTCCTAAAAGGACTGTTGAAATATTACCAAAGTATTCACAACAAATATCGTTATTCTGGAAACTCACCCCATTTGAGATTAACTTTGTTTTTAAGCCTTGAGAAATGAGGAATTTGGTGATGCTTAGAGACAAATTATTATGGGATTTAAGGGTTAGATAGGAATAGGTAACAGTCAAGAATAGCAGGGAAGATAGAGTGAGGTTGGCAGCAGAGTGGTATTGGCGCTGAAACCGAGCTACAGTTCAAGGGTGTCAGTGGTGCACTGTGCTCAGTAATAAAATCACTAGTTACATTTTATCAGTGTCCTATTGATGGATACTCTTACATTTCTGATGTTGCAATAGCCTTATTATAACCTAATAGAAAACATAGAATATTTTTTCAATCACATTTTGATTGGAAAATTTCTTGTCTTCTTAGAGACCTGAGGTCCACCAGATGGAACAATAGGGATAGAAGTATTGCAGCATTGGAACTTCTACTATGGGCCATGGCATCCTTTTATTCTTTTGTTTCTAAAATAATTTTAAAATGTGGTTGTTCCAAATGAGCACAAAGGATCCCAAAGGGAGACCTGAAGAGAGCTGAAAACAGTGGGTTTGACATGGGCCCAATACTTTTTGTTATTGCTGATTTTGAGGAAGAAAGGTTGCCCTCAGCCTTTTGGGACTTGAATCTTAGGCTCTGGTTCTACATGGCCCCTGTCACTTGGAGAAGTGAGAACAGAGAGAGAAGGGTAACGGGAAGACTGGGCCCCTGAAGCTGATACATAATGCTAAGAAAGCTGATCACAGAGAGCCAAGAGACATGGTCTAGCATGAAAAGGACTCACTAGAAAAACTTGCACCCTTTTCTCATTTTTGAAGATCTGATATCCAGAAAGAAGGACCTGTTTTACCATATCTATTGAGTTCAGATTTCTACAAATGCACATGGTAATTGGAAAGAATTATAGCATCGTTCATATTTCTATAAAAGGCTGCAGGGCCGGCCCGGTGGCGCACTGCTACAGTGCGCCGCTTGGGAGCGCGGTGGCGCTCCCGCCGAGGGTTCGGATCCTACATACAGACCGGTTCCCACTCACTGGCTGAGCGAGGTGCAGGTGCAACACCAAGGGTTGAGATCCCGTTGCCGTCCCGGTCCGGTACGGGCGTGACACTGAGGGTTGCGATCCGTTGCCGGACATGAAAAAAGACAAAAAAGGAAAAAAAAAAAAAAAAAAAGGCTGCAGATACTACTTTTGACAATAATGCATTTATAAATATTATTGTGTTTAAAAAAGGCAACCTGTCAAGTTAAGTTCCCCAAATGAGTTAAATGCTGTAGATGGGAAACAAAAAAAAGGTGGCTGATTGGAGAAGACCTTTACTGAGAACAGATGAGTTGGATTGTCGTATAATTCATAGATCATGTCTACATAGCCAAAATAAATTGGTGATATAATTAACACATTTTAATCTATATTGTCTTTCAATTTATTTAACCGGTACTAATAAAGAATAAGATTTTTTAAAAATCCTATTTTGAGTACTTCCCTTAACTTTTCATATTGTTCTCTCCCTTCCCTTTTTATTTTTATATTTTGCAAGGATGTTTACTTTGCATTTTTTCCCTTGTATTGTGATAGGAATATCAGCTGAAATCTGTCTTTAAAGTTTGTGACACTACATCTAATCAACCAACCATTTCTAAAAAATCAATAGCACATTTACTATTCTGTTAGATTGCTAGGCATTCTGGAAATAAATTAAGCCTTTGAGCTTGGCTTTTTTCCTCTAGTAATGTGTCATACTGCCCACTCACCTTTTGAATTTGAATAATGTAGATAATTAAGATCAAGAAAATAATTCTTAAGGAAGGAATAAATTAATGTTATAAAAACTGTGATTTAAAACAAAAACATTGTCACATTTCATGTATTATTTTTAAATTTAACAATAATGTTTACAATAGATGATTCTAGTTAAAACAGTTGTGCAACCAATAAGCAAATGAAGCATAGAGTTACACGCAATCAATTAGACCACCAAGAACCAGATGATGACATAATCCATTTGAACAGAAACCACATTTTCCAAAGTAGTTATGATCTAGTCACTGGAGATAAATGCCAAAAGATATCAGACTGTACCTTAGAGAAAAACAATACAAAACAAAACAAAGCAAAACAAAAACTTGTTTGATTCAGCCTACCTAACAGAGAGAAGAGCCAAATAGAAGTGCAAGTTATTTATGTCATTAGATTTTTCAACAAAATTCTATGGTCACCTGAAGAAGACAAATTTGGTTTCCCAACATAGAACTACTCAAGTTGTTAAAGAAGTAAGTATTTTAAGGTAGTTTACTCTTGTTTTAAGGTTTTACTTTATTATGTTAGTTATCTATATTTACAATAATATTTTTCAGTCTCTGTTGATCCTTATTCATATTTCATATCATTTTTTAACCTATAGCCCCAAATTAATATTTCATATTGAAATAAGTTTTCAAAGAGACTATTCACTCTTTAGCTTGAGGATTAGATGAGATATGGATAATATGCCTTAAAATAATCATGCGCTAGAATGATGAGTTTAAAAGAATCTTCAAAACGTTTTATGAAAGGATTTCTTCAGGTTCAAAAATTTGCAGTATCTCAAAATTGTCACAACTTTTCCTCTGATGTAAATATTATTCCTTTACACATACAATATGACTCTCTGAGCTGGATGTTTCCTGCCTGGGTCCTGCGCTAGAATGATGAGTTTAAAAGAATCTTCAAAACGTTTTATGAAAGGATTTCTTCAGGTTTAAAAATTTGCAGTATCTCAAAATTGTCACAACTTTTCCTCTCTGATGTAAATATTATTCCTTTACACATACAATATGACTCTCTGAGCTGGATGTTTCCTGCCTGGGTCCGGAGCTGGATGTTTCCTGCCTGGGTCCGGCCCTTTGTGTTTATATTATCTTACATTATGTAAAGTCATTTTGTGACTAATTTCCAGAGCACTGAGTCACAGTGTGGCTGTTGCTTATCTTTTCTTTTCCCACATGGCACTGCTCTTGACCCTCATATTTTTGTAATTCTTTTATACAAATGAGCTTTTTCATAACTAACTAATTGTCTCATTACAGTTCTGTGGTTGTGTACTGCTATATTATGTGCTTTCTTTTATTGCCGGAAGCAAAGTTTTAATTTTATTTTAGAACCAACAAGAACATGACAGTACATCATGTAGGTATGCAATTTATTGCTTTAATTTACACAATTGAACAATATAAAGATTTACATAACTATTCTTATTTAAGTGTCTTAGAATATGAGCTTCGGTCTTTGGAGACTCGTAAGATATTTCCTTAAAGAGATTAGTTAATGCTGGCATAAAATATTTAGTTTAGATTATAAGACTTCTAATGTTTATCCCTCATTTTAAATATCTCTAACTAAAAAAAGAAGTTTCTCTAAATAGCAGGGTGACAGATAGTCTATTATAGTTCTTTATATGTTACTAAATGAAATTTAAAGCTAAACTAAACCTTCAAAAAATTTCAATTAACCAGACACAATTAGTAAAGAATTCTACTACAATCTTAAAATTATAAAAAAGGCTACATCTCACCAACTACTTATAAAAATGTTCATGGTCTTAAAAGCATAAACATTGCACATATATTTGCTTAAACACTAAATGGAAAATGCTGAGAAATCAATTTTGCATTGCAACTTTAGTTCACTTTTTTTACAGAGAAGGGTTGATTTTCATTTTAGAGGAATAGATGGTGGCCCTCCCCTCCCCTTTGCCTCTCAGCACCCTGCTTTTCCCCCAAGAAAAAGAAATAAAGGTTATTTCTCATGGGCTAGACAGCATATTGCCAAGTACTCACGAGTAAAATCTCTGAGGAAAGTTCTTGGAAAGATTTTTTTCAAAACGGAGTTGAGGTTATTTTGTTATCCTTTCCAGGTACTGACGAGAGGAATTATCTTCTTTACTTCTTTTAAACAGATCAAAAAACTGTGGAGTGGAGAATACTGAAAGAAATGCAATCTGATCCTTCAAGCAGTGAAAGGGCGAGGTAAGAATTTGACGATGACCCAGACCGAAGTTGCTCCTGTCTATTGGAGCAGAGAGGGAGCCTGAGAGTCTGTTTCAGAGATCATAATGCAATCTGATCCTTCAAGCAGTGAAAGGGCGAGGTAAGAATTTGACGATGACCCAGACCCAAGTTGCTCCTGTCTATTGGAGCAGAGAGGGAGCCTGAGAGTCTGTTTCAGAGATCACTGGCAGTTACAGTCGCCTGGCTTCCTGTTAGGTCACACTCAGTCTGACTCTATTTAGTCTAAGTTTGCCAAACTCTTCAAAAGCTTTTTTTTTTTTTTTTTCATGGAGGAAATAGACTAAGGAAACAGCTTACACTAAGATTTTAGACATTACCATTTTTGAATAACTATTTCTTTTACTTTCCAAGATTCTTTTTATAATCAATAATAATTTTAGAAAACACTTATTTTCCCCAGTTATGTTCTTTTTTTAAAAAAATTACCTATTTATCATTACATTGTTCATAAATGAACTCTTTATTTTTTTATTTTATTTTATTTTTTGCAGTTTGTTATCTTCTTCAAATTATTTCAACCATATTGTCAATATATTGAAAAAAATCTGAGGGCTACCAGAGGTCCCTCTTATAAGAGAGACAATGCAGCATATTGTGCCTTGCAGGACATCAGGCTGTGAACCGTGCCTCAGATACTTGCTAGCTTTGCAATTTTGGCCAAGTTATTTACATTCTCTGAGCCTCATTTTCTTTTCTCCTAAAATGGTGATAATAAAGGCTCCTAGGCTTAATATGAGTACTAAATGGATTAACACATAAAAAGCCCTTACGACAAGCCCCAGCACACAGCAAATTATCAATAAATGTTGACTACTGTTATTGCTGTTTATATTATCATATTATTATTTGACATATGATTTACAAATTTATTAATATATAAACATTTAAGGATGTCACTCAGGCTGTAGGTCCCCATCACCGAATAAACCTCAGTACTTCCATTGAATTATGGTCATATTAGACTAAGATCTTAGAGGCTTAATAAGACAGCAAACTCTACTCTGCCGTCAAGTCAGAAAATTCATTAGTTCTTTTCTCCATCTCAGATTCTCTTTGTACATTCAACTTTTCTTGCTTCTTTCTCTTGACCTCTTGTGAGAGGTAACTTTTCTTCGTTTGTTTTTGATATTTATTGCATGATTATTAGGTGCCTGGCACATCAATTGTCATTAATTATCACAACTAGCTTATGCAGAAGGTCCTCTCTGTGTGCCCACTTCACAGGTCTAGGAAGTTTGAGCTCAGTGTGTGGAGCTGTTATTCAGATCATGAAATCTGACTTCAGAGCACAGGTGCTTAAATCCTCCTCTGTGCTTCTTTCTCACCCATGTTCTGGATTTTCTATGACGTTAGCCACTTATCCTCTTATTACCTCACACCCTGCCACTCAACCACAATCAACGCTCCCTCTCCCAGAGAGGACGGTGGCCTGTTCTTTGTACTACAGTGAACACTGACTAAACTTTCGGCCAGTCTATAGCTCAGGTATAAGTTAGCTGAGCTAATAAGATTTCCATTCTTGGAAACGAGGACCAAAAGCTATAGAAAAAAGTGGACAATGCATGCCAGACTCTTAACTAAAAAGTTATGTAGAGAAAGACCTGGCATCCATAATGGTTGTGTGCCAGATGTTGAGGTGGAGAAAACCAGTTGAGTAGGAATGATGGAGAGAATAAGTGAAAGAGAACATGTAAACTCTGAGAGAGAACTAGGGGAAGAATGAAAGCAAGAGCAAGAGTGAGACACACATGGCGAAAGCATGATGCGTGAGCTCTGCAGTGACAATCCTTCCCCAGGTCTAGTTCAAGTTTCCTTAAGTACTCAAGAACATGTGTCCTTGTGATATAGGAGGTGCTTAGTGTCCCTGGGCTCAGGTTTCAGGACACACCTCTGAGTTTCCAGCCACTCCCCGAGATCTCAGCCCCCTCCTCTAGGATCTCTCCTAGAGGAAAGTTACTATTGCAAGTTAGATCTGTTTTCAGCACCAACTCCTGGAAAATGAGACCACGAGAGGCTGGCTTATGGAAATGCAGGGGCTGGGCATGCTCAGTAGAAAGGGGTTATATAACCCTGGTAGCTGAATGACCTTCCAGTAGAGGTGCTAGAGAGCACAGAATATTCTTGAATATGTTTGATGCATGTGATAGTATTTGACCAATGAACATGCTCCAGGAAGAGATCAACTGAGCATGTGCAAGACTAATGTTACATACCTGGGAAGCACCTCTTTAACTGAATATTCATTAGGTTATGGAACTATAAAAGCCAAATCTCAGCAGAAAGCTGGGCTGTTGCTCACTCTCTTGGTCCAGCCTGCACTCTGCTCGTGGAGTGTGTAATTCTTTCTTTTTGTATCAAACAGTGTTAGCAAGCAGCTGCTTACTCTCTTGAGCCAACCTGCATTCTGTACTGAGCTTTAAGTACTTCTTGCTCTTGTGTAAAACTTGATGTGAGCCCTGCTCAGTCTCTGGAGCTAGGCCGCACTCTCTCTGTGGAACCTGGATTTCTTATCTATTATATTAAACTTGTTCTCACTTTCTACAGTGACTCTGCTCTTGAATTCTTTCCTGAGGCAGAGTCAAGAACCTGGTAAGAGGATGGGGTGGGTTGAGGCCGACTGTCGGGTCCCCCAGACACTACCTCCGACATCACTTGAAATAAACTTCTTGCTCTAAGTTCATTTAAGAAATCTTTTTTTCTTATTATGTTAAGAACCTTATCAGAAAGAGCCACAGCTGAGCTGAAATTATTTTACCAAAGATAATCAATTTCATATTTAAGCTACACTTGGCATCAGTGAAAACTTTACATCATTTTGTTGCTATGTAAATTACACACACTTGGGGTCTTCTTTTGCCCAAGGAACTTGATGGTAAGATATATTTAAGACAGCCTGATGCCATAACTTATGGACTTTGTAGACTCAGCTCTCCTCTCACTGAGGTTTGCATGAGATCCTTTTTGTGGTTTTGTTACTAGCTTTCCATTCCATTGTGTGTAACTCTTACATCTAAATTATTTGGATAAAATAAATTTTCTCATCAACAATTTGACTATATGCCATTGTATTTTTAACTTCTGTACATCTAATCAGAATCTGCATGTTCCAGTTACCCACCTAATACTAAATACTCTCCTTTTCATTCCTCACCATATTCTGGTATTTTTTTTCTTACCAACTCACAAATTTGAATAATATTCCAGGTCATTAATATGATCTTATGTATTTCTTGACCAAGATATAAAAATAATCATTTTTTTGGGCCGGCCCGGTGGCGCACTGCTACAGTGCGCTGCTTGGGAGCGCGGTGGCGCTCCCGCCGAGGGTTCGGATCCCATATACAGACCGGTTCCCGCTCACTGGCTGAGCGAGGTGTGGGAGCAACACCGAGGGTTGTGATCCTGTTGCCGGTCCCAGTCCGGTACGGGCGCAACACTGAGGGTTGCGATCCGTTGCCGGACACGAAAAAAGACAAAAAGGAAAAAAAAATAATAATAATAATCATTTTTTACTAGCCCTCCACAACAGGAAACATTTCTTAATTTTATCCTTTAAGAATCTTGTTTATTAAAATCTATCTAATGTTGCAACAAGTTCAAATTACTCTACGTGACCGAGACATAATCTGGAAGGAAGTTGGTTCCTATCAGCATTGGGAAAAGAATACACATCATCGCAGGATAGAGAACACCAAAATTAGAATGGATGTTAAAACTTCAAATTAGGAGTTTTGATAAACATTTGAAACAAAATTAAATTTTCTCACATTGAGCATTCATTTCATGTATTTCTGTCTACTTTAAAGTGTGTGAAAGATTAGGTATTCCCTTATTTTATATTTTAACCAGTTACTTTTTCCACAAAGTGTGACTGCAAAGGTATTTGACTGGACTGGGTTAAGCATGAGTCCTGAGCTTCACTTTGCCTTAGTCTTCACCCTTTTATCCAGAGTCTGAACCACATGCTGTTTCTAGTTCCTTTTTCCTGAAAGTAAACTTCTGAAAACTGAGCAGCAAATGGAAACAGTGGACATTTTCAGATTTCAGATGTAAAAAAAGATGGCACCTAGGCTTTATCAAATTATATTCAAATTTTGGGAAAACATTTTTTTTATCAGACAAAACATATTAACTAGAAAAATGAAGAAGGTTTATTTTTATAATTTGTGTGTAAGTATTGCATTTCACAATAAAATATTGCTACTTATTGATTTTTTAAAGATGTAATGTCTTATGTAGAGAAAGAAATAAAACAGGTTAAAATTTTTCTGGTTTGGTAGATTCAGGCATTCTATTCTAGCATGGTGATGTTACTTAGAACCCTCACTTTTATTATTGTGATTTCTTCCTAATCTTATTTAGTTTATTCCTCTAATTTATACTGTGAGAACATGATAGGTATATCTGTATCTCTAAAACATAAACAAAGAGGTACTCTGTAAATCTATTTTCTTTTTATTGATGAATAAGAGGGGTTTTTATATGTCTACCTCTATGAAATAAGTCCCATGCAAGTGATGTGTCTATTAAAAAATGTTACACAATCTTAGGTGACAATAATTGATAATAATCATCTAGCATAAGAAAGCGAATATTCCCACTGCACTTTGCTATCTTTTACTTTCTTCTCTGGACCAAATATTAGGAGAGCAATTGTCAAAGCAGAGTGTGTTTAAAAAAGCGAGACAAAAACCATGTTATTGAAAGCATATGCATTTAGACACCTTAAAAAACACACATGCCTCAAAAAATGTGAAGCAAGCTGAGATATTTAACATTAGGAAGAAGCTTGGAGAGTGGGGAGAGTATATGTTTCCTATATATTATGATAGTGTGGTATAGTACAGTGTTTAGAAGAATGTGATGTGGGAAAGCAAGTAAATATAATCTATTTTGTTCCAGTGAAAATAATTAGGTGGGTGAAAATATTGAGGACACAAATTTTAGCTTAAAATCAAGATAATTTTTCTACCAATTGTAGTTTGCAAAGATGGGATGAGCTGCTCTACCATTAGGCATGTTCCCATATCTAGAAGTGATGAGGGAGAGAGACAATTTGTGATAGCTTTGCAGAAGACATCCTGACACTGGATGAGAGATTTGGACTAAATAATCTAGAGAATTACCTTCAATATTCAAATTCTTTTGGGTCCTCTCACCCTTTGGTCAATTATAAGCATAATGTAATTACACATATAAACACAGTAATACAAATAGCAAGTGTGGCAACAATAGCTAATGTTTATTGAGGGCTTACTGAGCACCACACATTATTCTAAGTGCTTTACATTAAAAAAAAATGATTCAATATTTACAGCAAACCTGTGAAGTGGGAAATGTTATCTTTCTCATTTAGAGATAAAGATAAATGGTTAAATGATTTGTGTAAGTTCAAACAGCTAATAAATCATGGAGTGGGATTTCAGTCCAGATAGTTTAGATTCTGGACATACCGTCCCACCTACTATAACACACTATCTTTGTTTTAGAAGTTATGATGTTACCTATTATATATTTCTATTGCCCTGATAATGAATGTTAATTGTTTTTCTTAAAATATAAAAAATTTTCCAAGCCACATCTAGTAATTTTTAAATTATGTATAACCTATGATCCATAAATTCTATGTCTAATATTCTAAAAAAAAATTGCACTCTCCATTTGTAAATATCAACAGTAGATATTTACAACAATGCTAAGTACAATATTTTTGTAAAAATATAAAATTGAAAACTTTAAAAATCAATCAATGTGGACTGGATAAATACATTGGGGTATTGTCATTTGATAGAATACTATTTGGATAAAATAAATACAGTAGATATTTTATGGATATGTATGAACATGTCCAGAACTAAGAAATTAAACAGTAAATAAAGTAAAACTCAAGAACTTGAAATAATACTATGTATTAAGTATAGATATATATGTAGTAAAAGGATGCTCATTTATGATGGTTACTCTGGAAAGAAAGGGAGACGAATCCAATTGGGAAAGGCTACAAAGATTAGTGTTGCCTTCAACTATACGTGTAATATTTTATATCTCTTATATAAAATACTAAACAGTACTATAGTTTATATAAAATAACACATAATATAAATACATATAAAATATGTTGACATATGATGAAAATGTTACTATTTATAAGTTGTGATTGATCATTGCCTAGATTTTTGGTATACTTTTCCTTATATTTTTCTTGATTACAAATGTTTAAATTAAAAATAAATTAGAATATATAACAACAGAAAAATGTTAGAGAGAGAACATTTTTACTGTTCGTTCTCTCCAAAATGTTTAATTTTTGAAATTCTAAAATCTTCCTAAATGAAAACAAAATAAATTGGGCATCAAAGTGATATTAAAAAAATAAATACATCCTTGGTATATTATTTTATTTGGTCATTTTTATCACAACATCATAAAAGTACAAATATTCCTTTACTTTTACAATATGATGCTGTTTTTAATAATATAGCTTTCAAAGTCAATTTGCATGAAAGGTAAATGCTTTTCCCGTTATCTGCACTAGAAGCTAATGTAGTAACAATGCAAAACTAAAACCACTCCTTTTCTATCTGTACTGATTTTTCTTTTCAATAGCCTTTTCCACAGAGCAGGTGACCATTCTTGGCAAGATGTGTGGACTTTAACATACAGCTCTCTCTGGCTGCCTGCACCAGGCATGCATGGGAACAAATGTCTTCAGAATTTCACGCAGAGGAGGCTTCTTTTTGCCTCCATTTTCTTTTTCTCTTGAGGAAAGCAAACAAACAAACTTCATTTGAGGTGGAGCCACTTGACTTTCTAGACAGAAATATCAACTCTATTGAATTTGAAATGTATAACTAAATAGATTGAAAGCTATCCTAGCACTCAGCATGTAATCTTGACATCACTCGAACCCTTACAACACCAAATATAAATCTTGGAACAAATATTTTGTGGCATAAGAGAAAGCACATAAGAGAAATTCAGTATTTCACTATTTTGATGTGCTTTTTCCTCTTTTTAAAGAATTTATGTGGGTTATGGTTATCTAGCAAACAAAATCTCTTGCTTCTTCCTGTCTATCTCCAACTCTGTATAGAAGATAGAAAATCAGGACTCGACCTTCTAGTCCAGCTTGCTTTTTCATCCTTTCTGAAAACTTTCCAAGAAGAGAAAAATGTCCAGGTGGAAAAGTATCCCCCTGTGAGAACTGGATGGGCAGTGGGAAAGTGCTCGAACCTTTGATCCATCTCTTACCCCACGTTCTGTTCTGCCATGTGTAAAGAAGAGTGAGTTGGTCTGCTCACTTACTCTCTTAAAGTTCAAGTTACATGAGGGTAAGAAATGTTTTATTAGAACTGGATGGGCAGTGGGAAAGTGCTCGAACCTTTGATCCATCTCTTACCCCACGTTCTGAAGTTCAAGTTACATGAGGGGAAGTAATGTTTTATGTACATGAGGGTAAGAAATGTTTTATTTAATACAAAATCATACTGCCATTAGGTATCAAAAACTATACTAAGTTATTAAAATTGTTTAAATTAAATTTTTAGTTTATTATTAGCATATTCATTCTTACATATATATCTTAATGCCCTAACCCAATCTATCACTTCCCAAACTCCCTCCCTCCCCACCAGTTATTAAAATTTTTTAACTAAATAAACTCATGTGATTTTCTTAACCACTCTTTAAGATAGCACACTGTGTCTTTAAATAACTTTACAAGTATTCAGTCTAACTCTGAAATCCTTGAGCTTGACTGTTAAGTCGTGCTGTCTCACTACCCTCTTTAGGACTAAGGTGTTTGCAATTTAGAGATCGCTTCTACTTTACAGCATGGAGTGGATCAGTATGTACACACAAAACCTTGGCTGAGTGAACACTAAGAAGGAGAGAAAAGGTCATGAAAGAGAGAAGCAAAATTGCTGACAATAAATTCACAGCCCTGTCCCTGAATGTTAACCACTGCTATGCTCACTGGGATTTCAGTATCCTCTTTATTTAGGATATCTGCCCAGACATCTCCTTCAAAGAAAGTGGAAACTCAGAGAACAGTGGAAAGGCACAATCTTTGCTTTTATGTTTTCCACATTTCTCAGGACTCTGCCTGCATCTTTATTGAAATGTTAAGCCTTAGAGTTTATACTTTTAATAATTTTTTGTTTTACTCTTTAATCTTCTAGACTTACATTGTTTTTCTATTATTTATTTTCTATCTTTTAAATTGGTTTTAGGCTTTTCATGTTCTGGGACTTTTAATTATCTTGTAACACTTATTCTTAATATTCTTCTAATTTATATAACTTATATTCCATTAAAAACTGCATATCCCATCAGTAATATTTTATTTTAACTATTTTTATTACTTTCAGTGTTATTTTAACTATCATTTTTATAGTGTCCATCTTAAGCATTGTTATTGGTACTGTATTAATGTGTATATAATGTATAGTTCCTATTGGTACTGTACTAATGTATAAATAATATATAAATTAATGTATAAACAATGGTGTCCATGTGTGTGAATATAGCATGGCAAAAACCAGGAAGGTTGTGTCTTTTATTTCCTTCTAGTTGATATAGCAGCAAGCCCTCTGTTCTCCTAAAATAGACTATCCTTCCCTTAGCCAAAATGGTACTCAATGACTGTAAGATCATACATTGAATAATTTGATAGGCCCACAGGCAAAAATTATTTCCAACCCCAGACTTACCTCTCCTGCCAGGACAGACACTGGAAAAGTGCATCAAAAGTCTATCTTCTCACACCACAAACTCCAAGAAAATTATGTGTAAGGATAGGTAAGTTTTATTTCAATCGCCACCCACTACCAGCATACCCTTATACTGATTTACGTCTCTTTGTGGATTGGGTTTGAGGGATAATTACTTATACCTTAGATTTTCTCTCTCATTGATTAGGAATGCTAAAGGAAGTGTGCTCTCAGAGAATTATCCTTACATTTCCATCCCTGTTGTTTTAGATCATAAGCAGGGAAAAAATCCCTTGATGGATCCTGGTATCAGAGAGCATGGCTGGTTAAATAAGGTGTCCATGCCCAGAATTTCAGAGCACACAAGACCAGCCAATTATTCTCATTCTTTCCTTGATGATAACCTCAGTGCTTCACAAAAGAATCAACTGAATTCAGTGAGAACCAGTTCCTAGACTCTTTGCTCATTTCCTTGGTTGAGAACAGGATTTCATGTTATGAAGATTTCAGTTTCTACAAAGCAGGTGGTAACATAGCTGATACAGACTCATTACAACTTTCTCCAATTTATTGAGCTCCTCAACAGTTAAATTTTATACTTGTCCCAGATTTACCAACCTAGGCACTATTGACATTTTGGGACAGATAATTCTTTGCTGCAGTGGGCTGTTCTGTAGGCTATTTATCAGTATCACTAGGCTCTACACACCAGATACCAGTAGCAACTGCCCCTCAATGGTGACAACTACTAATGTCTCCAGACATTGCCTAATGGTCACTGGAGGACAAAATCTTCCCACATTGAGAACCATTGCTCTACCCTGAGCCCAACTCTGACAAACCTAATTGCATCTGAGGGTTCTACCTAACTGCCTGATCCTGCTGTGACTGCCTGTGTGACTCTCAATCTCCCTTCAAGCTGGTTGTCCTGAAATTCCCATCTGTGAGTTCGGGGCTCTCACCTGGTTTCTCAACAAAGTTCAGCTGATTATAGAATGTCTCTCAAAAGATTTTCATTTTATATAAATTAAAATACTAGTGAAATAAAATACCTGATTAACTAAAAATATCTGTTAATTATAGAAAATAAAGTATAGAGATGGCAAAACTCAAATAATGCATATTACTCATATGTTTTTCCCCACTATAGGCATTATTAAAAAGTATTCTATATATTCTTAATCATGATAGCTCTACTAACTGATATATCTTTCTGTTTTCAAAGATGGGACTATATCGTGTCTATCAGTGTGTGATCTGTTTTTAATCACTTATCTTTTTATGTTACATGGTCTTCTAATGCCTTATTTTTAGTAATTCCATGTTATTTAATTGCAAATATATTTTATTATTTATTAAGCCAACATCCTGTTGTTACAAAGTTGCATCTTTTAAATGGCTGTAAAAGATTTGAATTTTATAGGCAATATATTCTGGAAAGCCTGTGGACTCTGCTACCACATTTGTACCAATTATGTATATTATTTCAAAAGAATTCAGCCGGCCCCACTTTATGAAGTCAGCCAGGTTGTTTTCGCAGATCCATGGACTTCTGTATTTTATTATGTAAATGGCCACATCTTCCAATAGTAGTATGACACTAGTAGACTTATCTCTTAAAGACTAAGTTTCTTCTCTTGGAATGTGGAAGGATAGAGTTTAATAGAATAGAGATAGATGCTTATCTGATAATGTTTCTTCTAGGCTATCACAGTATCAAGAAAAAGTTACAGAGACAGATTAGGCTTGGTTGAGCGTTGAGTAGAGAAAATGCACCAGGCTTTGGCAAACTTATTCAAAAATAAGACTTCGACCAGACTTAGACATTCATTTAAGTGAGGGTTAGACTAAGTGCTATATATAATGTGTACAGAGTTACATTAAAATGTATCTGTATTGTATTAGAGTCCAAAGATTATATTCATGACTGTGTATCACAAAAAAGTTTTACATGACTCCAGATATAGTTTCAAAAGAATTTGAAAGTACTTTGTCTTTTTTATTCCATCATGATCCCTTAAGTTTTTGTCTTTTATGAAATAACTGAATCATAAAAATTTTGCTGACATATAATCTTTATTATATAAATCTAAAAAAGTTGTTTACCTTAATTTTATAAATTTTTGTTAAATTATTCCTACTTATAAATTTCTTGGAAAAAATTCAAAGTAAAAAAGTGTAAAATAAACTAGCGTATAATACATCACATGGACATATTTACTGAGCACCAACTATATGACAAACATTGTACTAGGATTTTAAAAACAGCAAAGAACAAGACAAATAAAACCAATTTTTTCTTGCTACTTTTCATTTTACTGCAATAATGCAAATTCTACGAATGATCGCAGTTCATACTCAGTGATTGACAATTACAGCATACTAAAGAAATAACGTCTCCTTTTCAAGCTGCTTAGAAAGAAATTATTCCAAAGCTACATGAAAATTCTGTTTATTTATTCCTTCTAATTTAAACAGAATTGTGTTGAAGCTACATGAAAATTCTGTTTATTTATTCCTTCTAATTTAAACAGAATTGTGTTGGTGTATTTTGCTGAGATTTTCACTGATTATTCAATATCCAAAACGTGAAAACAATTTTTTTTGTTTTAAAATATTTCTTTTATTTTTAATTTATTTTTTAATTAACTTGCATTGATAGTATATATTAATGGGGTACAGAGTTATATTTAAATAAATGTATCCAGTGTGTGATGATCCTAACTGATTTCTTAAAATCTTACAAGTAGAATCTCCTGGTTAAAAAATGATATTTTTATATCAAATTCATACTTCATAGTTATGGCAGGACCCAAAAACCAATTCCTCAATGACACTTATTAAATTTTTTTTTCTGAGGTTTACAGGCAAAATATGGCAAAAATTTACACTGGCAGTCCATTGAACAACAGTAAAGTTGAATGTTCATTTTCTTATTAAATATTTTTATTTATTTTTTCTTTTGTGAATTGCTACTTATTTTCTTTGCCTATTTTGACATTTTGGTTTGTTTATTTTTATTGAATTTTAAGGATTTTCATTTAATATCTCAGATTTTTCTCTTTTGTGTAGTTTAAAATTGAGATAAAAGCTAACCTGGCCTTTGTTTTTAATTAACTAAAACACGTATCAAGTTCCCAAAATTTGGCTTAAAAACCAAAATCAGTCATTTTTTTATTAAAGGAATATGTACATATTGTGTATATTTGTATATATACACATATATATGTGTTTAAGGATAAAATGTAATATTCTTTGTATTATTAGACTTAGTTTTCCTAAAACAAAGAAATCTCTCTAATAATAGTAACAGTAATATAATAATAATAAACACTATTGAGTGCCTAGTTTTCTGTTACACTTTTTACAAATAATTATTCTAATCCTTAATCCTCAATTAGATATCGTCACTGTTTTAAATTTAAAGGAATCTGAGAATTGAAAAGCTGAATTAACTTGGTCCAAGATTTAGCACTTACAGACAATAAGAAGTAGCTAAGCATAGTTTAAACCCAAATCTGTTAAAATCCCTTGTCTGTGGTCTTTCCAGTGGCCACTAACATCCACCATGGAAATGATTTGATGGTAGAGAGTAAATGGCATTCTGATTCCCACTGACAAGGCCTATCCTGTATCCCGAAATCATTTTTATACTTGTCTTTCTTTCATTGTGTTTTCTTTTCCTAACCCAAAGGACTGAAGTTGTTTGAGACAAAGAAGTGTTTGGTTGGTTGAAATCTTCGTTCAGATGGGAGAAAATGGAAATGTGATAAAAAATGTTAGGAATAGAGAGAAAAGTGGTGGTACTTTGAATATTAGCTTCCTTCAGAGTCTATGAAAATGATTCATTCTTGCTCACAAAGGACATGGGACTATTTGTGGTTAATTACTGCCCTCTGTTGACAACATGTTACATAAATCTTAATTTATGTTTTAAGAATAAAGTTAGAATAACAGGAAACCTAATTTATAAAGATGAATAATTAAATCCCATAGAATTGAAGAGCCTTGCCCCAACATCCACAGCCCGTTCGTGACAGGATGAGACTACAAGTGTCATGAACTATAATCAGTCTTGTGTTGATGGAATTAGAACCAGTAATTTTTTTTTTGGGGGGGGGGCGCATTTAATATTTCTCCATTTTCTAAGACTCAAAAACAAAGGAATTAAATAATTTATTTCATTTAAAAAATTGTAAATAAAATATATATTTGGATTAAAAATAAATCATACAGTAAAGTGAGAAGCCAAAAATGAACATCTTTCACTCTCTACCTGATCCCAGAGGTGGCAACTATTAACCATTTTTTTCATTGTTCTGAAAGTTATTTATATATTCATATTTTTTAATTGAAACATTGTTCTTTAAACACATGTGTTAGAGTTTATTCCCTATCACCACACAGAGACATAGCTTAATTTTTTGGTATGGCTGCCTCACATTGATACACTTGAGGATAACAGGCAAGTTTAGAGTGCCCTTAATTTGGGTTCACTTGATATTTTTACATAATTAAATTCAGTTTGGGCATATCATCCAGGACTTTTACAAAAGTGAGGTTGTTTTGTTCTCACTTGATTCCATAGGGAGCTTGACTTTGTCTCATTATTGATAAAAGTTCCCTTTGATCACTTGATTAGGATGATGTCTGCAGGTTTTTCCATTGAAAACTACCCCATTTTCCTGCTTCTGTGTTCAAGAAGAATTTGAGCGGCAAAGGTGCTCAGCTAAGATAAAAAAATCAAAATTATTACTGTGTCAAATCCTTTCTCAGGAATGGAATTGATCTTAGAGTGCAATCACTTTTCCATCAGTCCTGAATGCCCTAATTTGATTCTAGTTTCTCTTTCTACAGGAACACACAAATTAGTATATTAGTGTCAGGTATTTTCCATTGTTGCACATGGATGGTAAAGAATCTTTTGCTATTTTAAACAATTCATACAATTCTGAAATTTGTTAATATGTATGTAGATCTATATGTAACATGCGAAGAGTAATAATGGTTTTTTAATGGGCAACTAGATGAACACTGTAGATGAACAATAACTGCGGATGATTTTGGTTTTCTTAAAATATTTAACAATCAGATTTTTAAAAATGATATTAAAATTTCATTTTATGTGGCTTTTTCTTTTCAATGTTGATATTTATTAAAAATGTGCACTTTGCATTTGTATTTTAATAAATCATTTCAAATGCTTTAAAAGAAAAACCTTTTGGAAAACAAAATTTTTAAACGTTTAGATTTAATTTTATTTACATTTTTGACAAAATATTTCAAATTGAATACACTTAAGTACAGTAGAACAAAATGATGTGACAATCCAGATTATAAGATAATCATTCATTTTGCTGAAATGAAGATAAGAAAGATCAATGGTATAAACATTTAAATATTTATGAATTATGTATGATTAATTTATTATTTATCCAGGTATTGCTGGTCAATTAGCTGTTCACCCAAATATGCACACAAAAAAATTAAATTGGGACATCTTGGTATTTTGTCAACTTTCAACCATATAAAAATTTAGCTTTGCAACATATTTTTTGAATTTTGTCTTTGTGAAATATATTTAGCTACATGGTATAGAAAATATTTTATGTAGCAATTTGCTAGCTTAATGAAGAACTTTTGATATTTAACATATTGTTACCATAATGCTTGCTGCCTCCCACCTCAGTATAATGCAAGCAGAGCATTTACTGAATCAAATATTCACCAGCTATTTATTGACCACCTCCTACATGCCACTACTGGAACTATAGCAGTAAACAAACAAGATAAATATTCCTGTTTTCTTGTAACTTATATTTTAGTGTATTTTTTATCAAAGGGGTCAGGAGACATATTCAGGCATATAACATTGCTTTTGCCCACCGAATGTCACACATAAACTTTTCCAAATTTTCTTTACTGACATGACAATTTTTGGCTGAATTATCATGTGGTTTTTAGTAAGATGTAGTCAAAATTTACAGATAGATTTATTAGAAGACTGGAGAAAAGTCTGGCCTTGGGGAAAATGTTTAGAGGGCAACTGAAAGCAGAATAGTACTAGGAAAATATCAATGCAGCCAATAGTATCTTCAATATTTAGTGAGTAAAATTGAAAGTGGAAAGAAAGAAGGAAAACAAATTTAAATTGAGCTTTTATTTCAGGTAGAGAGGTACTATAGAAGTTAAGGAGAAAATGCTTAATTGATACCATAACATGTAATAAGCAATCACAAAACCACATCCTCTTTGTCCCCATGGAAACATAATCATAAACAGCTGCTATCCATTTTACAGACTCACAAAAGAAAGGTTAATTAGAAATACTGTACTTGCAAATTTAGTTCCATTAACAGCAAAACCAATTCAGGAAAGAATATTTTCATGTCATGATTTTTTTCTAAGTTCTATTAGTATTGTGTCAGATCTACACATTAGTGGTTCATTAGCTTAGAAAGTGGGATGCCTGCCAAAACCCGCCTTGCCTGGAAAGAATATCATTTCTACTGCTTTAGAAACAGTCATTTTTCTTTCTTTCAGTGTAGACGTCATTTAGAATCCCTGTTACATTCATTATAACCAAAAGTCAGACTAAACAATGAAAGCATAAAAACCTTGGTTTTTATTCCTTCACGAGAAAAGTTAAGTAATGCAATATGACAGGCTCAATTCAGAGTTTTCACATTTATCTTAAAGTTAAGGTGTGCCTGTACCTTTCCTTTCACAAATATAGATGACAAATGTGTATTTCTAGAATGATGTCTCTGACTCTATTACCTGTATGCCCCTAAGCATGGAAATAATCTTCAGTGAGTATTAATACCCTTTATAGCACTTGGTGTAAGGAGCTGTTACACCTTTAGATTTTTCTCCTGGTATTTGATCTATTCATGCTTTGCTGATACACTTACCATTCATAATCAGAACCCAATCTTAATAAGGACCCAAATTTATTTTACTCTGTTTATTCCAGTCTTTCTCTCTCTTTAGAAGCAGTCAATATCCAGAAGTTGGGATAAAATTTTCCCATGTACGATGTTGTACATTTGCTATATATTTACATAAACAATTTATACAATTGTTTCTTGTTTTAAAAGATACATACATAGTATTCACTCTACTTATTCTTTTGAGACGTGCTTTAAAAAATATATGTGCAACTTGCTTTCTTGTTCTTTTGAATAGATATGTAAAGTGGAATTGCTAAGTTATAGAATAAGCAGTTTTTCAATTATATGTGTTGCTGAATTGCTCTACAAAGTGGTCTCCTCACAGCACTGAATAAGACTACCTATTTTTTCACATAGTTGCCAAAAAGTGTTGTCAGAGTTTTTAATTTTTGCCAAAGTAATATTGTCAATTTGATCTTTATTTTTCATATTTCTTCTGAGGGTGTGTTCATGTTTATTGGCTGCTGCTTCTGAGAAGTGCCTGTCATATCCTATGACCTTTTAAAAAATTTTGTTTCCTGGTCTGTCTTAAACAGCAGACTTTTTTTATTCTGGACAAAATCCTTTGTGGGTTAAATGGATTGGAGATAACTTCTGCAAATAGGTATCTCGTCTTTTTAGTTTGTTTAGAATATTTTTTTAACACACAGAGATTAAGACTGAGGCAGATAAATATATTAATCTTTTCCTTAATAATTTACGCTTTAATAATCTTAGTTTAAAAATTCAACCTAACATAATATGATGAATATACAATTCTACATTTTCTTCTAAAATTTTACTTTTACTGTCTTCTCCCTCCTCCTCCCCCTCCTTCTCTTTCTCTTCTTTCTCTTTGACATCTTCATCTTTGTCTTGTTTCAAACATTTCAAATTTCTTTTGGCTATTTTTCACCCTTTGCATTTTCCATATGCAATCTAACATTGGTTTTCTTTGAAACAAATTAATATTGACTGGTATTTCACTGAGTTGATAAATAAATTCAGGATCCTGATTCGTTGAGAGGAACGGAAATTCACTGACCATGTGTATTCACCTTAGCAAGGAGACAGGTGGCTCATCTCTAAATACAGAAGTAAAGGCTGAATTAAAGATCAGCTTAATGGACATGTGATTGGTGCAATCACACAGGACTTGGTGTCACAAGAGTCCTGTGCTTGCTCTATGCTTGCTGTCACCATCTTGAAATTCGAATAAGGGGTCCAGATTTTCATTTTGCACTGGGCCCCAAAATTACATAGCCTGTCCTGGTGAGTATATGGATACAGTTGCAAAACATGGGCAGATAGAAGGGTGGTTGTACATGGAAGTTCTCTTCTGTTGGCTTTTGTTTTCTCAGTGAAAAAGGAAGTTAAAGTCTTTTACCTCCCTGTGCTGCATTCTGGGTTATTTCCCTAGGTCTCATATTCAATTAATTTACTCTCTTGATGCTTTATCTGCAATTTTGGTGATTCAATAATTTTTAATTGCAATGACTGTATAACTATATTTTAATTTTAGAAGTTCTGCTTTATCCTCTTTCAAATCTGTCTTTTTTCATAATTTGGTTTTTTGGGCTTTAGGCTTTTAGTTTCTTGTTTTGTCTTTAATAACTTTGTACTTGCTTATTTTTGAGATTTGTTTTCTTTCATGTGGTTTTTATATTTTTTGAAGTCGTTAGGACTGTAATCATACTGTTGGCTATGTCTGGCAATTATCACTTATGATGCTAATAATATTGAAAATGTACTCCACGGTGAGATTATTTGTGAGAATTCTGTTTTGGATTGTGAATCTTTTTAGAGAGGTTGTGCATTTTCATATGCTAGGTATCCCAAATGACTGTTATTAGCTCATAGGTGAACTTTTTATTACAATTTCTACAGGCACTTTATTTCATAAAATTGTCATAATGCATTGAGTTTATTAGAACAATGCAACTTACTGTCATTACTGGAAAACTGCAACAGAAAATATACAGTACAATCTAGATGTTAAAGATATGACCCACTTCTCTTGAAAGTATATAGTACCATTGTGTGCTGCAAAACCTGCACAAAATTCCATGGTAGTGTTCATTTTACCTATCTTTAAGGCTTTTTAAAAAATTAAACCAATTTTTAAGTTATTTTCTCTTACTGTCATTTCTGAACCATTAGCACTGTGCAAATATGACCTCAAACTGACCACTTCTCTTGAAAGTATATAGTACCATTGTGTGCTGCAAAACCTGCACAAAATTCCATGGTGGTGTTCATTTTACCTATCTTTAAGGCTTTTTAAAAAATTAAACCAAGTTTTAAGTTATTTTCTCTTACTGTCATTTCTGAACCATTAGCACTGTGCAAATATGACCTCAAACTGATTTGAGGAACATGCTCATTGCTTTAAATGATCAAGGGAAACTTGTTTTCTGGCTCTAATCACAGCACAATAGTCTTATGATCTACTTGTGCAGGTGGAGAGAGATTTCTTTATTCCTTCTTTTCAGTAATTGTGTAACCCTTTGTAGAGCCTCAGTGTTTTGCAGGTGCCTCTGTTCTAACTTCCTGTCTCCTATAGACTCAAAACTTATTTCTTGTCCCCGTGGGTGTGTAAAACCAAACTAAATACCCAGCCACAGCCACAAGATCAGCTCCGTATTTCCATATAGTTCCCTGTGTTTGTTTTTCTCTGACCTTGGGAATTTTTCATTCTTTCCTGTAAACACAGCAATACATTTTATCAGAAAAGTTATTTTTTTATTCAGCTCTTCAAGGCATTTGTAACAGAAAAGGTTGGTATTAATTTATTCTACCACACTGCCTCATTCAGAATGTTTTTTTAATAGTATTCCATTAACTCAGGAATTTACATTTTTCCTTCAAAACAAGAGTTTACAATTACCAGGATGAGGGTGAGATTTTGAATACCAGCTCACTGTTAGATTATTTATAATATTCCTCAAGTCCCTACTTCAACACATTCCTCTTTACTCTCAATAGACGATCTTATTCTATTTTGGGAGAAAAAGGACGCTGCCAGATAGGGTGTACACCAAACTTCCTGTTCCCCACCAGCAATCCTTTCTCTGTCCATACTTTGTTTCTCTGTCACATGGGTCAGGGTTGAGTTGAAGCTGACAAAATCTACTCCTAAGTAGTTTAAGGATAAATATATTTATTACAACATTCTAGATAATCTGGGATTTGGTTGCAGTTTTCCTGTCTCTACAATATAAAATGCAATACTAAAAGGAAGCTGGAATAGATATTGAGTGAATAAATCCTCCACATCTTCACAGAAGATATTATTTGGATTTTGTTTCCTTTCACATGCTTGAGCATCTCCCATTAATCAGTCCTATTACTTTCTATCCACATCAGCTCTATCTGTTCATCATTAGCACAATCAAGTTTCATTCACCTTTAAACAGAAAGAAAACTCTTCCTTAGGTCTGCGTCTTGTTTAGCGTTTTACGCCCTTTTAGAGTCAACTCTTGAAATACTCAGTAGTAGCAATCTGCTTTTCTCTGTCTCTTAGGCATCAGTCCTATCCCCACAAACTTCTTTCCACACACACCACTCTAATGAAGCCCCTCCTCCTAAGGTTTCCATATTTTCAAAGTCAAATGGACAATTTTTTAATGTCCATCTTGACCTCCAGACCTCAACCTCTCTACATGATTCAGGATTAGCAACTGTTTCTTTATAGAAATTTCCAGGTGATTTTCTATGTCTCTGCCCCAGTCTTATTTTCTAGCTCTTCTTTCTATGTTCATTCATTAATTGTTGATTTTCCCCAAGTTTTTATATACTTTCTTCTAATCTAAAGACTACACCTGATTTATCTCCTTTATGTCTTTGCTATGAAATAAGCCATATATGTACTGAATCCCCAATATTTTTCTCTAATACTTCTAAACATGGATGCTGTATATACAATTACCTATTGCATATATCCAGTTGGATATTCCAAACACATTTCTAAAACATCAAGTATAAAGCTGAACTATATCACTGATTTTCTAGATCTATCCTTCTTCTTGATACCCTAGTAGTTTTTCTTTTCTTTCTTTTTTTTTGTTACTTGTAATTCTTTTATTTTAAAACTTTATGCAGTAAGCATATAATACAAACTATTATACTATTTTAAAGCTGTAAAATTGATATCTAGGAAAAGAAGAAAATTTCAGCTTCAGAGACTACTGTTCTTCTCAGGACTAGAGAACAAATGCAAACAATTTCCAAGCATCAGGGGCTCTCTGCAATTTCCATTCAAAGATATATTTTCTCCGTTCATTGTATCCAAATATATATATCATGGCACTAGATAGATACTGTTCAGGTACCTCGCACTCCCTCATATAGAGATTTCTTTCTTGCTTTTTTTCTTTTAATTTTAATGCCAATTGATAAGGAACAAATTTAACACAAAGTTTAATATCCTTAAGGAAAAAAGAACTGTTAAAAATGAATTGGAAAAATCTAAGCAGAAACTTGGTGAAGGACATGAGCAGATAAGTTACACATCCCATAAAACACTCCTGTCTAAAAAGTACACTCAGGTGCTGCTGGGGAGAGGAATGGGGTAGCGGACGGGGCTAAGTGGCTCAGGCTCCCCCTGGTGGTCGGGCCCGGTTGTGCGCACGGCCCGTAGCAATTTTTCTTAATTCCTCCTTCTGTCTTATGGTCTGTGGAGTACAGCTCCGAAACAGTTTTTTGATCTTTTCCATCTTCTTATCCCCACAGCTACCACCTTGGTTCTTTATTTTTTATTCAACAAGCACTCTATTGGTTTCCCTAGCTGCTGTCTTAGCTTCTAATTCAATTTCCAAATTGATATCAGTGTGATCCTATAAAAATAAAACTTTAATTATGTCATTCCCTATATAAATATCTGATGCATTAACTCTACAATGTGTAGAAAACAATGTTTAAAAAAAGGTAATTAGCAAAATTGGACTAATTTGAAGCTTACTATTCCTGTTATCTATTGATGTATATCGAACCACCATTAGTGGCCTGAAACAGTGACAATCATTCATTTAGCTAGTAAATCTGCAATATGGGTAGGCTCAGTGAAAACAGTTTGTATCATCTGTTTCAAGTGGCACCAGCTGGGACAG
>NW_007726972.1:604335-616280 GCF_000696425.1 Galeopterus variegatus
AATCTTCACTTACCAAAAAATATTATTCATCCCAGCTCAGACCCCATTTCAATCTTTTAAATTTTAAACACATAAACACAAATTCCAGTGGTCACATAGAATAACAGAATTGAAATAATATAAGCTCTGTTTTTTCCTTTTTGTAATAACTTTGCTATTATTGCTTATTTTTTGTCTACTCTTCGATGCAGGAGAGAAAGGATGAGAGAAGTAAATGGCACAGAAAGAGAACTGGAGTGATTCTGGACGGCTGTGAACTGAGTGTTCTGCATAATTGGGAATTTTCACAATTAAATTTTGTGTAGAAAACAATGTTTAAAAAAAGGTAATTAGCAAAATTGGACTAATTTGAAGCTTACTCTTCCTGTTATCTATTGATGTATATCGAACCACCATTAGTGGCCTGAAACAGTGACAATCATTCATTTAGCTAGTAAATCTGCAACATGGGTAGGCTCAGTGAAAACAGTTTGTATCATCTGTTTCAAGTGGCACCAGCTGGGACAGCTAAAAGGACAATTGAGTGCTGGAATATGAATATTCACACACCCAACTGTCTGACACTTGATTCTTGTTCACATCTGGGACTTCAGCTGAAACTGGATCAAAGAAAAAATGCACTGGATATAATTAAACAGGCAAGGAAGACTATTCAAGACTATTGCAAAGGGGTCAAGACTATTGCAAGAGGGGAGAGATTGAATTCGACTGCAATGAAACAAAAGGCAGGAGCATGTTTAAGTGCTAAATTCACCTAAAGAAAAAGTATTGGAGGATATTAGGGGTGAAGTTGGTTGATGTGATTAGACCATCTGTGTTTGCTAATTGGGACCTATCAAAGTTAGGCTCCTACCCTTCCACAGAGACTGGGAGATAGTGGTGCTTTTTTGAGGACTACATTTCAAAGGTACGGCTCCCAGATCCTTGAGAAAGATTTCCTTGGGTTGCTGGATTGACAAGAGGCTGGGAAATTTACATCTCAAAGAGGCAGAGAAAAAATGTGTAATTGTAAGTTTTCTAAAGTATATGTTCTAAGAAGAGGGAGGTCAGGACCCTATAGTTAGGAGAAAACCATCCTAAAGTTTTGTCAAGCTGAGGGGAAGTCTGTCTTGGTCAAGTGTCACCAGGAACATCTACATGTGACTTCCACAAGTGACTGCTTGGCTTCTTCACAGTAAGGATGACTGAGTTCCAGAAACAAGTATTCTCTCACAAGAAAGAGTAACTTATGACCTAACCTCAGAAGTCAAACACAGCATCACTTCTGTTGATTTCTATTTATTTTTTTAGGCAGTCACAAAAGTCTACAAAGGGCAAGCAAAGGGGAAAAAGTTTCTAATTCCTGGTAGGTGAGTGAGAAATATTACTGCAGCTGTATTTGAAAAATCCAATCTGCCACACTGGTATATATATTAATAAAATTAAGCAATAACTAGAGGAATTTTTTAGAATCAGACCAAAAATTATCTGGGAGGAATATTTTATCGCTCACATCGTTTAGAATTGCTGATGCATAATTTTAAAAAAAGACCAACTAACTTGATTTTATTATTGTTTTTAGGTTCTTTGGAGAAAATGCACTCAATTACTGCCTGTACTGGGGCAATCCCCTAGTACTGTCCTGCACTTATTAAGACATTAGTCTAATTTCCTTCAGAATAAAATGTGAATTCCCAATATTACCTTATAAAATACTTTATAAACTAAGAATTGCCTTTCCTTCAGAGACATCTTCTCACAATTCCCTACTGTACCTTATATGCTAGGTAATTTGAATATCTTATCGTTCCTTAAAAATTTTATATATATATATAATTGACTTTTATTCTTTTATTTTTTGGCATATTTTCGCCTCTGTCTGAAATAAAACTCGCTACCTACCAACTCATGTTTTTTTCTCTTTAGAAAAGCTTCTTGTACCACACGTGGGACTGCCTAGTCTCAGGTATATATGTTTCTCACCTGTTAGAGAGTTGAGTTATGACTCAGTTGTCTCCATCCAACCCCTAAGCTCAAAGTCCTATGCACTATGCAGGCTTGTCACATTTCTAGGCCCTAGATTACTACAAGATAAGTTCAGAATTAGAGGCATACCCTCCAAGATTCACATTAGGATCAAGGAGCACTTGATTTGTGTATTACAGTACTGTATCAGTTCATTTCTGTTGCTTATAGCAAAACACTTGAAACTGGGTGATTTATAAAGAAAATGAAATTTATTGCTTACAGTTTCTGAGGTCGGAAAGTCCAAAGTCCATCAGGTCGTGGTGACAATGACCCAGGGGTCTCACATTGCAAGATGGTGGAAGCAGAGAGAGCAGAGAAAGCAAGAGAGACTCTCACGTGCTCTCCTTTAAAGTTCTCAGAACCACACCCCTGACCACCAGTTTTAATCCATTCACTACTGCATGGTCCTACAATCTAATCACCTCTTCAAGGCTCCACTTTTCAATTACCATAATAGGATTCCCCACCCTCTTAATAGTCACAGTGGGGACCAAGTTTCTAATACCTAAAACTTGGGGGACACAATTCAAGCTTCAGTGAGTTTTGAGGGGGACACAGTTCAATTCACTATAAGTACTAACTTGTGTATTTGCTCCATGGCATCAAATGAGACTATAGCTGTGTTATTCATACCACTTTGTTTCACAGTAGGCCAAATGTATTAATCTACTTTGGATATACAATCACCTTTTCTTTTCATACTGTAGCACATTTCTGAGAAAATTATCCACTGGGCTGATGGGGAATGCCTGAGCAGAGTTTGTCTGTTTCAATATTGTTTGTAGTATTTTAGATCTGCAGTGTCCAGTACAGTAGCCACTGTTTATATGTGACAATTTAAATTTATATTAATTAAAATTAAATGAAATTGAAAAGCTCCACAGTTGCAGTAGCCATGTGTGACTATTAGCTACCCTATTGAAATTACAAATATAGAACATTTCGATCATTTCAGTAAGTTCTCTTGGACAGTTTATATGCATTAAAAAAGAGAAAGAAACTTACTCGTAGATGTAGATAACTTTAGTGTATACCTAGAAAACTGAGGAAACTATGAATATATCAGTAAGGAAACTTGTTGATTATTCTGGTTAATACACAAAAATCAATGTACTTTTTATCTTTACTAACAGTTACCATTTAGAAATAGAAATAAAAACACCCAGTGGGTGGTAAGTAGTAAATGATAAAATACCTGGTATTACATATAATGACAAAATAAAAAACCCTAGATAATTTTTTAAAATTATTATTAATGGATATAAAACAAGACCATACAAAATGGAGAGAGGAAAACCATGTAGCTGAATAAAAGTGATTGCAAAATTAATAAAAATTTTAAGCAATTTCCATAGCAATTTAATTCTATCTTAGATTTTATATAGGATTTTAAAATTCAAAAAAATTACATCCAGTAAAATTATGAAGAAGGATTGGAAGAGTAATTTCTATTCTTGCTTTACTAGATGTTAAAATTGCATATGAAAACATTGTATGCAAAAGAAAGGGTACTGTTTCATTAAGGCACACAGTGACTAGTGGAATATATTTAAAAAACAGTTTTGAAAGAGATATGAGGTCTACAAAGGAAATATTTTAATTCAGTGGGAACTGGGTTGTGTATTTAATAAATATTGCTGATGGGGTTATTTAACAGTTACGGTGTACTGCTTATTGTGATCGATATCTGGTAAAAGAACAGAATTACTTCTACATGGGTATGTATTTGATATATTTATATGAATATGGAGAAAGTATGAAAGAATATATAAAAGACTTCTGAAATTGATTGCTCAGAGTTGTGGAAAAGGAGATATATCATGAAGATTGTCAAAGTTTTCTTGACACATTTTTGCATTTTTCACTTGAGACAATATGCACATACTAATTTCATGATAAAAGAAAAATTAGTCAATTTTAAATATAAGAAAGAGAAAGAATTTTATGCATTTTCAAGTCTCTCATACAGATACTTGGGATAATTTGTTTATAATTTTTATAATTGGAAATTAGCTGTGAAAAAAAACTGTATGTTTCTCTCTCAAGATTTCCATCATTTGATCTTGTATATATTGCATAAAAATAGTTAATTAATATCAAATTAATTCTAATTATGGTTAAAATAAAATACATCTATAAGTAAAGCATCCTAATGTTTTGTTATATAATCAAATTCTGAATTAGCAGTTTATGTTATCCTGAGTGAAAATCATTGAAATAAAATCTGTTTTCCTGTAATTTTCACCCATTGCTCACAGTTTTCTTGTAATAAGGCTAAAGGAAATATCTCCCACAGGGAAGACTGAAAGGTAACTATTACCTATTATCCATGCTTTTCTTTCTTGGCTTAAATATTCTCAAGTTTCTTCAACCTTCCTTTTAAATGTTTAGCCTCCTCTGAAGATGCTTTAACTTTTCAATTGCCCTTTTAAATGAGACAACAAGAGCTGAGTACAGCTCTCCGGATTCAGTCTAACCAACTGAAGTTCACACTTGGCTTATTTTCTCCCTTTGTTTTGACATAATATTTCCATCAGTGAGGATCAAATAAAAACCTGTCACGAATGTTAGGTTATATTGAATCTGTAGTCAACTAGGAATCTATCTAACATGTGCTTTTTAGTATGAACTATTATCAAATTATACCATGCTCATAGTATACTTATGTGATTGACAGACATTTTATATTTACGCCTGTTAGTTACATGGTGGGTCAGTGTATTAGTCAGGGTTCTCCAGAGAAACAGAGTCAGTAGGATATAAGTATATGAGAGGGTTTTATTAGGGGAATTAGCTCAGGCAACTGTGAAGACAAGTCCCACGATAGGCCATCTATAAACTGGATACTGGTAGCGTGGCTCAGTCCAAGTCCAAAGGCCTCAAAACCAGGGAAGCTGATGGTGTCCTTGGTGTAAGTCCTGGAACCCAAAAGCTGAAGGGTCTCGAGCTCTGATGTCCATGGACAGGAGAGAGTAGTGCATCCCAGCTCCAGCAGATTTTCCTCTGCCTTTTGTTCTCTCTGGACCCCCAGTGGATTGGATGGTTTCACCCACACTGAGGGGGGGGGGTCTTTCCCACCCAGGCCACTCAGACTCTCAAACTAATCTCTGCTGGAAACACCCTCACAGACATACCTAAAAAGATTGCTTTACCAGGTTTCTCAGCATTCCTTCACCTAACCAAGTTGACACCTAGAATTAACCTTCACAAGTCCACCCCTTGTCAACTTGGTGTCCATACTATCTCCTTAAATCACACTTAATTTTCAAATGGTACAATAACATAATAGTTTTGCCTAACATGATACACTTTCCTGCGTCCAACCAGAAACACATTAATCCCTTTCCAAGAAGAAAAGGTAAAGCCCTTAAATGATATTTACTCTTCTCCCAATATCCCATAACTTAAAATTGCAAATACTATGAGGTAAGGTTAACAGTATTTAAATGCTGATATAAAGCCAGTAAGTCTGATGGTACATGATAAAGAACAAGAGGAACAAACCCAAAGATAATTGCTAAATATGTGTACAGTATATTAATGGGAATATGTCCCCTATGTTTGTCCCACCACTGTATCTTGGAAGTAGATAACTTGTATTGATTTCACAGATGGGACTTTGAACTTTGGATTCTTGAATTGAAACAAGTTAATACTTTGGGGATGAAAGGAATGCATTTGCATGTAAAAAGGACATGAGTTTCGGGGGGCCAGGGGCAGAATGTAGTGGATTGAATTATGTCCATCCAAAACTCCCTGAAACTTGAATTGTGTCCCCAAGTTTTATGTATTAGAAACCTATCCCCCACTGTGTTATTAAGAGGGTGGGAAATCCTGTTACAGTAATTGAAAGGTGAAGCCTTAAAAGAGGTGATGGGATTGTAGGATCGTGCAGTAGTGAATGGATTAAAAATGGTGGTCGGGGCATGGTTCTGAGAGCTTTAAAAGAAGAGGAGAGTCTGTCTCTTTCTCTCTCTGCTCTCTCTGCTTCCATCATCTTGCAGTGTGAGACCCCTGGGTCACTGTCGCCACCACCAGATGGACTTCGGACTTCCCAGCCTTGGAAACTGTAAGCAATAAATTTTGTTTTTCTTTATAAATCACATGTATTTTGTTATAAGCATCAAAACGGACTAATACAGTCAGTCCTTTTTTTTTCTGCCTATGACAATTGCATTAAATTATGGAATTTTTGGTATCTATTGTATTAACCATCCCCACTACACTTTTATAAATGGTGAATTGCAAGGTCAAGTTTTTAATATCCTGCTAGCATTAATGAAAATATTGAATAATGCAATCACGAGGACAGAGCAAAGTGGCATAACTGTAAAGTCCTCTCCATCCCCAAAACTCACAAAACCCACCAAATTTACTTCAATTTTGCAATTAAAAATCACATAGGTACACATTCACCATTTTACCCAATATATATTATATTATATAATCAATAAGAATTATAAATAATGTCATGAAATATCTTGGTGATAATCCATCATTCCTTACTTCAGTGAAAGTAGTTAATCTTGTAAATAATATTTTTAAGTGTTCTTTAAAAAATTAATACACAACTTTTTAGAAGAGTTTAGATTTATAAAGAAAAGAAGATAGTACAGAATTCCCAAACTACTTCCCCCCCTCCCCTCCCACACAATTATTAACATTATGCATTAGTGTGGTACATTTGTTAAAATTGATGAACCAATACTGATACATTATTATTAACTAATGTCTAGAGTTTACATTAACTTTCAGAATTGTGTTATACAGTACTATGGCTTTTGACAAATTCATCCAATGTAATCAACATTATAGCATCACATAGAATAGTTTCAATGCCATAAAAATCCCCTATGCTTCAACTATTCATCTCCACCTGACCCTCTACCCCCAACCCCTGTTAATCACTGAACTTTTAACGTCTCTGGTTTTGCCTTTTCCAGAATTCCATATAATTAGAATCATAGAGCACATAGTCTTTTAAGACTTATTTCCTTCTCTTAGCAATATGCATTTAAGTGTCCTGCATGCCTTTTTGTGGCTTGATAACTCATTTCCTTTTATGGCTGGATAATATTCTGTTGTATGAATGTACCAGGATTTATCTACTCATCAGTTGAAGGACATTTTGATTGCTTCCAGTTTGGGGCGATTATGAATAAAACTGCTATAAACATTTGTGTGTAGGTTTTTGTGTAGACATAAGTTTTCACCTTATTTGGGTAAGTAGAAGCATGATTGCCAAATCACACGATAAGATTGTGTTTAACTTTGTAAATAATTGCCAAACTGTTTTCCAAAATGGCAGTAACATTTTATGTTCCTATTATCAGTGAATGAAATTTCCTGTTGCTCTGCATCCTAGCCAAAATTTGGCATTATAAGTTTTTGAATTTTAGTCATTCTAATAGATGTGTAGTGGTACTTCATTGTTTTAATCTGCAATTACCGTATGACATATGATATTACGTTTTAATATCATATGTATATGAATTGTATGTTTTGGATGCAAGATCTTTATTAGAAATACAAGGGCACTTGAAAAAGTCTGTAAAAAAATAGAATTAAAAGATAATACAAATCTTTTCATGAACTTTTGAAATACCCTCATATGTTGTGAAAATATTTTCTCTCAATCTCAACTTTTCATTCTTGTAATGATCGATTGGTTTTTATTTTTAGCCAGTGATGCTGTTTAATAGATACAGTCACGGAACACTTAAAACAAACAGAAAAATTTGTGCAGTTCATTATTTAATAATTCATTTGCCTTTGCTTAAATGACAATTCTAAAACATAATTCTTGAATTTATCTGATTAGTCACTGGATGTCACTGTTGCTTTACCAAATAGGACTGTTTTGTTCATAAAGACAATAATTTGGAATACTTTCTAAATAAGAACTTTAGTAAAAGAAGCATATTCACATCTTAAGTACCTGTCAATAAAATTTAGGTTAAAGCTACATATCAAGAATTAGAAAAATATTTTGTTATTTAGTTTACATGCTATAAGTTTCTTCCTAAGCTTATAGACATGCTTCAGATAGCATATATTGAGAAAACTGTACAGAACTAAAATAGTTATTTGAAAAGTGACTTTTTTTCCAAAATAGAAGAGTAATCTTTAGGTTACATATGATGCATGAGTAATGTGTAAAAGTTTTAAAATTTAAAAAACATATTACTCACAAAACATTTAAAACCATATATACATATAAAATATATATTTATATACACTCAGATACTAAAAACTTATGTGCTCAATATAAAATTGAAATAATTTTATCCTATATATTTTTATGCCACAATCTGATATATTTTCTGAAAATTTATGTTTAAAAAATTTTCCCCTACATATGATAATATCTTTACAACCTTGAGATTTACGATATTTTAGACAAGACACAAAAGACACTGAAAGGAAAAGGACATGAAGGAGATTTCTAGGGTGATGGAGATGTTCTACAGCTTTATCTGGTGGATGGTTAGCAAAGTATATAAAATTGTTAAAAAAAATGAGATTTTCACCTAAGATCAGTGCATATCACTTTATGTAAATTACACTTCAATAAAATACTTTTCAAATGCAAAAAAAATTTATAAGCTTCCTTAGTAGCTTTAATAGCCACAAACTGGAAGCAGCTCAAATGTCCATCAACAAAATGAGGTATTTCTATACAATGGAATACGATTAAGCAAGAAAATAATGAACTGTGGATACACACCACAACATAGATGAATCTGAAAATAATTATGCTGAGTGAAAGAAGCCAGAACAAAGAACGTGTACCCACTGCATGATTCCATTTATATAAAAATCTAGAAAATGAAACTACTGTACAGAAAGCAGATCAGTGGTTACTTGGAAATGCGGGATGGGGATAGGAAGGGAGGGATTACAAAGAGACATGAAAATCTTTTGAGTTGATTTGTATGTTCATTATCTTAACTGTAGAGATGGTTTCACAGGTGTATACATATGCCACACTCAAAAAAAATTTTTAAAAAGAATTAAAAAATTTTAAAAAAAATTCCCTTTAAGAAAAAAATGTTTGAAAGAAAGCAGTTTATCACAAGGTTTCACAGGTGTATACATATGCCACACTCAAAAAAAATTTTTAAAAAGAATTAAAAAATTTAAAAAAAAATTCCCTTTAAGAAAAAAATGTTTGAAAGAAAGCAGTTTATCACAAGAACATATAACCACAAGATATCACAACTGCCACATAAAACTGCATATACAGATCAGCTTATTTTGCAAAGTGCTTTATGCTAAAACTGTTCCTACACGTGTCCTTTCATCCTTTGGACATGCCTTACCCACCTCCCATTGTCTGCATAAACTCTTCTCACCTTTAGTGTCCTTTCTTCACAGACCTCTATAAAGGGTTAGGGCCTCATATCTTATATAAGCTTAGAACATTACTTTTTATTTATTTATTTTTATTATTATTATTAACATTCACAACTCAGGTTGGTAATGGTTGGATGTTTACCTGACCTACTGGGCTACAAAATTCCTTAAGTTAATACAGTGTCTGCCTTATTAATTGCTAGTGTCCAATAGTGCATAGAAGATTATTCATAAAAATGTGTTAAATACTGAAGATTTGGTTAGTCAATAAGCACTTTAACACTGTAAAATATTGCACTAAATCTTTATGCTTGTAAATCTAAGCATAAAGAACATTACTAAGCATAAACAACATTATAAGCATAAAGAACATTACTAAATGTTTTAGGGGCAATAGTGATAAAGTTCTAAATCTAAAATAAATTAGAATTGACAAATAATTTTCTTAACTATTCCTTGGATTGAAGAACATATGAATACATCTTAGGAGACTTTCAGGACTCCCACCTTTTTATACATTTTCTACTGTGTTCCACTTTAGAATGTAGTCTTACATATGATGAAAAAAATGATTAATATAAATGTGATTTTGATGTACAATTTTAGATTTTAAATAACCTTTTTTTTTTTCCTTTGAGCATTTCCTGGATTTCAGGCAAAAATTGTTTGAAGCTCATTTTGTATCTCATCCCTGGATTCAGCCATTTTTCCAAGGAAACTTGCCAGGTTCCTTAAATTGAAACATGGTATTTATAACAAGTATATGCTTCCAGGTCCTGTCAAAGTAAAGATCTAGGGACCATGCATACCTGTATATATATATATGTTTACATACACATGCATGTGCAACTGTATTGTTTCAACCTCTCTCTCTCTCTCCCTCTACCATCATGAAAACTATGAGTTTGCATGATTATCTCCAATTCCAGACTAACATCACAGGGTTTATTCTAGTTTTCTAGTAGAATGATAGTATTAAATCATAACATAAAGGATAAAATAAATGTATGTAAATTCATATTAATACAGATAAATGATAGGAAAGATAAATAGACATCCAGATCTGGAAGAAGTGATAAATTCTTCTTACAGAAGAATTTCAAATAATAAATGTAGACAGAACGTGGGAGATAGAAAATTTATCATCAAAATACCAGGATCTCAAGATGGCGATGGGTCCGGAGCGGGCGTGCCAGAAGACAGCATGAGCCTGAGAAGTGTGCGCTGTGCTGCCAGAGTACTATTTGTGTTTCCAAGAGCAACAAAAAAAGAATAAATCATTGATCAACTAATCTACGACGACAAAATGTAACTATAGATTCGAGGTTTCAGGGCTGACACAAAAGAAGATTCCTGAGAGCGCCCAAGCCATGCTGTGGGACCAAGTGAGCAGCCCGAGGCAACAAAGGCCAAGAAAAATGGCAGCGATGATGCAGAAATGGAGAGGAAGGCGTTGGACTGGCCCAGCTCTGTGAGCTCTGTGAGTGACCCCCAGCCCAGCCCTGCTTGCGGGACAGACACCCGTCCAGCTCCCGCCTACCACACCAGGCTAGGCACCGGCACCAGCGCTGCCTCCATTTTCTCGGGTGGGGCCGGAGCCAGCCAGCTCGGATTGGCCAGGCCTGCCCTCCTCGCTTGGCACGGCTCCTCACTGAGCCATGCCACTTGCGTGCCTCGGCGCGGGGCCCCCCGGGGCCTGCGGACCGGCCTACAATCCCACTCCCCCCATGGATCTCTGGCCGGGCTGGTGGTGCGGGGAGCCCCCAGCCAGCATTGGGAGGGCAGGGAAGAGGAGCCCGCCCAGATTGTCACTCCACCACACCCTGGGCTTCGGCTCCAGGTAAACTTCCTGTTTCCGGGAGGCAGATACCATCTTTGTGGTCATCAGTTCGGAAGAAACCCAAACTGACTTCTGGTTGGGAGAGGTGAGGCCGGAGCGCTCTCGAGCTCGCTTGAACCTGCCGGAGAGCTGAATGCCGGCGGGCACCCAAGTCGGCCTGTGCTGGGGGGATTCAAAGAGGAACTGTGTGCTGTGGGATCCTCCCCCGAGGAGCTCACACCCTGGTGTCAGAGATAACTCAACTACACAATTAACTGCAATACCAGGAGGAAAGTGAGAAGCCCAGAGAAAGCTTTATCCAGAGCCACAAAAGCACCCAGATCATCCCTACCAGAAACCTGAAAGTCTTCCTGGGTGGGGAGGGGCAGAGCATGGGCTTGAACTCCTGGCTGATAGATGAGGATTGCAGAAGACATGCCCCAGCCCTGTACTGAGTGCACAGAGTGGGGAGGGGTCCAGCAAAGGAAGCAGAGTCTCTGCAAAAAAATACACACCCTGCGGGCTGCCTCTGCAAGGTCCAACAGCCCCACCTAGTGCACACAGAGTGGGGAAATGCCCAGATAGCGAGGTGGAGACTCAGCAGAACACACATAGCCTGTGGGGCCAGCAGGGCAGGATCCAGCAGCCAGGACCAGAACACACGGAACAGGGAGAAGTACACAGGAAGTGGAAGATCAAAAGAGTCCACACACCCTGCGGTACCGTCCTGAGATCCAGCAGCCTAGTAGAGTCCAAGCTGACC
>NW_007726972.1:617255-617757 GCF_000696425.1 Galeopterus variegatus
GAGGCCAACTGAGCAGTCACAGAGGTACTCATACCAAATTGACAAACACAGCCATACCTTATTTAGTCAAGAGGGTCAAACCCATGCAGAGTGAAATTCCCTGCCAAAATGAATAAACATCCAAAAAAAGATACCAGAAATGCAAAAAACCAAGAAAGTACACCACCAAAAGTTAATAAATCTCAAACTCTAGATGCTATAGAACAAGAAGTCCTTGAAATGAATGACAAGGAATTTTGAGTGATAATCCTAAAGAAACTGAATGAGACACAAGAAAACTCAGCTAGACAGCATGATGAAACGAGGAAAAGTATACAGGAAGTGAAAGAGGAAATGTACAAGGAAATCACTGTCCTAAAAAAAAATGTAGCAGAACTTCCCAAACTGAAGAAGTTATTCAGTGAAATAAAAAACACAATGGAGAGTTTAACCAGCAGGATAATGGAAGTTGAAGAGAGAACCTCTTTACTTGAAGATGGGCTGTTTGGAATAACACAAGCAG
>NW_007726972.1:621357-626111 GCF_000696425.1 Galeopterus variegatus
CACATGTTCTCACTTATTGGTGGGAGCTAAAAATAAATAAATTAATTCACTCACATACACAAAAAAAACCACGGGGGGGGGGAGAAGATATAACAACTACAATTTTTTGAAGTTGTTACAACAAGCAAACAGAAAGGACATTCTTGGGTGGGAGGGGGGAGAGGGAGGAGGGAGGGAGGTTTCGGTAATGGTCCATAATAATCAACTACATTGTGTATTGACAAAATAAAAATTAAAAAAAAAAAAAGATTGCACAGCCTAGGGGAAAAAAAATACCAGAGTGCATGAAACTTTAAGGAGAAACAGGATATTTGCATATACTCAAAGTATCTTCTTCAAAATATATATTAATCACTTTGGTGAATTTAACATACGTCCACAAATTCTTTGATAGCCCTCTCACAAAGAGATGGAGCTTCATTCCCCTTAATTCCTTTCATTGTGAGCTGGAGAAACTTGTCAGACACCACTGTACCCATGGGACAAAGGTAAACATCACCAGTAAAAGTCATGCAGATATCATGTACTCCATTATATGTGATGAAAGGCACGTTTACCTTTGTAGTATTCTTTCCCAAAATTCATAAGCTCAGTCTAATTATGAGAAAATTCCAGACAAACCCAAATGGAGGAATATTATACAAAATACCCAACCAGTACTCTTCAAAAGAGTCAAGGTCATGAAAGAAAAGGAAGATTGGAAAAATAGTTTATAGTATTCTTAGCTTTGATGAAGGTACCATAGTTATGTAAAATGTTAACTTTGGGGAAGACTGTGTGAAGTGTATATGGAAATATTCTGTACTACCTTTGCAACTTTCTGGAAATCTTTAATTAAAAATACTTGCAAACAAGCATTATATAGCTAATTGCTCCTATATTCTCAGTCTGAAATGGATGGCACTTCTAGCATGTTATATTAGTTGTGCAACATAATATTTTTGAGTCTTGCAATTGTGTACACAAGTTGTATTAGTCATCTAACCGGTTTAAACTGTTCAATACTACACTATGAAAGAAATTATTTATTTCCTGCATGATTTAGCAATTGGCTTTTATTTTTCACTTTTCTTGAGAGCTAATTTCTGAGTAATAAAACTGCATAAACAGTCATTTATTTATTTATTTCTCCTTCAATTATTGGAACTAATTCCTTAAACTGCGATTCTTTATAGAGCATTTATGAATAGGCAAACAAAAATATTTTAAATATCTGTTCGAAACTCAATTCCAAATTTGAAAGAAGGAAATATTAGTATGGATATGCACAGTGGAATCAGTTAATTAAAGCAGAGCAACATTGATCAGTTGCAAGAACAAACCATTATTCAATTTATCTTTTGACAATGTAAATCAATTGCTGACCCATTGGCAATGACCCATGGAGACTGATTCTTTGATATTTTAACTGGCTTGGCTGTGTTTGAATTTGGCCTTTATGAAAACAAAACATAATAAAGAGAAGCAAAATTACATAAATAAAAGAAAAAAATAAGTTATTGACATTGGAAAATTTCTCTAATTCAACATTCTGTCAAAACATACAAAGTTTCATTGATATTCCAGCAATAAAACAGATATATTCATATATGTGAAATATATTTCTTAAGGGTTTTTTTAGTAACTTTTTCTAACATTTAGTGCTGGTCCAGTACTTGGCTCTTCTAATTGCTTTATATTCATCACTCTTTTTTAATCCTCGTAATAACCCAATGACTTAATACTGAGTATGAATTCGATTGAGGACAAGTGATCCCTCCATCAAATTTATGCAGAGAGAGATTTAATACAGGGAAGGGGAACTTAGAAAACTATGGAAAGGCTGGAGGATCAGTCATTAACTTGGGCCCCTAGAAATCACTTTCAGCAAAACACCAGCGAATCATCTTACTGTGGATTCCATCCACGACAATCACAAATCTGGGGAATCTGGAAAGGTTTTTGGAATCACACTACTTTAGTCAGAATTTTGGAGCAAGGTAACAACCAGAAGAATTGATGGCTCTACGAACCCACTGCCTTGGCTGGAGACTAAGAACCAGAAAGCTGCTAATCAACTGATGGCTTCTACTCCATCCACCTGAGGAAACTAAGCACCTTAGGCTTAGCCTCTCTTCTCTAGTGACTTATTTCCTGAATCTAAGTGTCAAGCAAATTTATCTCTCTAAAACAAACTAGATCACATCTAGAGCCATAGTTGCCAGAAATCTGGGAAATGTACCTTTTTATGTCCTGCCTGTGTATATTAAACAGCAGTTGGAAAGTATGTTGAATAAGCCAATGCCAGGAAACAGACTTAGAGAAGTTGTCTGTTGTCAAGACAACATATTTAGTTAATGTTTGTAATTTTAACACATTCCTCTTATAGTAATTTTTCCAAAAAAAATATTTTCAATTGTAGGAAAGTTGAATGAAAAGTACCAGTTTTCCAAGAGAAGGTAGAAGTCTTAAGATAACAAATCTATAAAAATTGACAAAAATTTCTGTTTTTCATGTGTACACAATTAACCAATACGAAGTTGGTAATTCATATAACATCCTAATTTTTAAGCATCTAGTACATCCCAGGTTCTCAAAATGCTGCAATAAAGAGGAGTATTTATATACAAAAATATGGGATTGCTTAGTATCTAAATTATTCATTAGACAAGATTTTAAAAAATAATTTCGAGTATTGGCTACATCACTATTTTCTAGTAGTCAAAATCAGCAAGGTAAGGAGGAGTCTCCTCTGACTCCTCTTCAGAGAATCCTCTGAAATTTGGTGCCACTTCCTTTTGTCTTCCTTTGACTATCTATATGCATATCTGTGACCAATTTCATATATCTTTTTGTCTATCACCATTTTCATTAATATCTTCAGTTTATACCATACCTTACATTTTTTAATGCCATAATTATTGTTTTACTTTCCTATTAATTAAGATTTATGCAGAACATCATGTATTACATGAGCTATTATAGAGTTTATTCATTTTGGGGGGAGTCATGTTCAATTTTTTAAAAATAAACCTATTGTATAAAAGTGACTTTAAAACTTCTTTCTGTAAGAGCAGTATGTTTTTAGCTATTTCAAAAATATTAGACAGGAAGAACATTTGGTTCAAGCTAAAAAAAATTCATAAGCACTAGTTTCAAGAGGGCAATCACCAGATTAAAAGGAAAGTAAATATGAGTATGCTTTGATTTAAAAAAAAACAAGACCACATTGATAAATAGAATCATATTTTATAACTTGTTTTGTGTTATTGTTTTATGTACCCAGAAAGGCAAAAAATAAAACACAATAGAAAATGAATATGGTTAAGAACTCTTAGAGCAATATCAGGTTTCAATATTAGAAGCAAACTAATTCTTATCATTTGGCAGAGTAAAGGTATCTTGTTTCATTTTCCATAAACAAGTTTTTGCTATTTATGACTAACTTGCAGCATACCTGTATATTCACAAAAAGTTTTTTTTTTTTTAAGAAAACATATTCTTCATAATGTTTCTATCAATTCCCTTCCCAACTTCTTTCTGGAACACAATATCTTAAGAGTAAAGCATGACAGTGTCGGGACAACTCAGTTCAGGTGATAAATCTATTCAACTGTCTCCTATTTGTATCTATTTATCCTGCCTATCACAAGATGTAAGGTTTGTTTTCTTTTTTTAAATTTATAAGCTAATGAAAACAAACTTAAAAACAAAGAGATGTGTTAATAATCACAGCACACTTAACAATATTTAATTGCACATTAACCCCATACAAGAGAATATAATACTATATATTAACTTACTCTTTTTTCCACGTTAAGAAACTGAAATATCCTCATGTATGACTAAGAGTCTTGTACTGTGCCCATGGGTTGTCCTTTGCTTCTGAAATAAAGTCGTGCTGATTCTTTTTTATTTGCTCTGTGTTGTTCTTTGTACATGCTGATTTCAGTTGTGATGACTTTTTCTCTTATTTGAATCTCTATTTTCAAGAGAAAATTATCATCTATTATATCTCACTATTTACTTTTAAAAGTGTTTGCTAATTCTTTTGTTTCAATATATTGCTCCTGCATATATGTATTCCTTTAGCCAAAAATACACGCCTTACTAGTTTCTATAAAACATTGGTTCCTGTATTTTTAGATTTTTATGGTCAACTTACATTTTATTTAAAAATCAGGTTCTTTTTTTTGTGTGTGTGTGTGACCGGTAAAGGGATCGTAACCCTTGGCTTGGTGTCGCCTGCACCACGTTCAGCCAGTGAGGTCACCGGCCATCCCTATATAGGATCCAAACCTATGCCTTGGCACTCCCAGCGCCGCGCTCAGCCAGTGAGGGCACCGGCCATCCCTATATAGGATCCAAACCTGTGCCTTGGCGCTCCCAGCACCGTATATAGGATCCAAACCTATGCCTTGGCACTCCCAGCGCCGCGCTCAGCCAGTGAGGGCACCAGGCATCCCTATATAGGATCCAAACCTGTGCCTTGGCGCTCCCAGCACCGCACTCTCCCAAGTGAGCCATGAGGTCGGCCCTAAAAATTAGGTTCTTTACAGGAAATATCAACTTTTAATTTTTCCAAAGTGAAAGAAAGGGTCATTTTTCCTTAAGAAAGTTTTTTTTTTTTCCTTTTTGTCTTTTTTACTGACCGGCAATGGGATCGCAACCCTCGGTGCTGCGCCCACACCACGCTCAGCCAGTGAGCGGGAACTGGTCTCCACATGGGATCCGAACCCTCGGCAGGAGCGCCACCAGGCCAGCCCTTTTTTTTT
>NW_007726972.1:626728-649316 GCF_000696425.1 Galeopterus variegatus
GATTTCTAATTTGAAAAAATAAAATACAATATGAAGTTTTATGCCTAACTCTAACATTCACTAGCTATCTCACTAGCATGACCAAAGTCACCCTATCTCAACAATCTGCGGCTCATGTTTCTTATCTGTAAAATGGTAATAATGGCAGTGCCTCCTTCCAGAGGCATATTAACCAAATGGCTAATAATGGGTCCTTCCAAGGTCCTGTACTTAGGAATTATTTTTCATAAAGATGGCCTCCCAAATTAAAATCTTTAGGTTCCAGGAAATCTGAATCCTTCTCTGCTCACTTCTTTGGGCACTTTAAATATTATTTTTCATGATTGCCATTATCTTTCAGGATTAGGTGATATTATGTATTGTGTCTGTATCAATGTAGGTGCTTACTTAAAGGTAGCTTTAATAATGACATTAGCATTTATTATTGTTGTTATTTTATAAATATAAATTCATGTCATCAACCTTTATTGTATAGTTTTTTCATATGCAATTTATGAGACTTAAATTAACCAAAGGAAGTTTCTATACCAATTAATTCTCACTTGCAAAAATATCCTTTTGATGTACTAGTATATATTTTGTTGATTAATAAAAATAATGGTTATTTTCACTGTCATTATAGTTAGAACTTATTAAATACTTATTCTAGTGCCAAGCCATCAAAAAGTGCAGCCTATATAGATAACAGTAGATAGTAGTAGCAATAAATAATAATTAGTCCATGCTGAGTACTTCTGGAATTATTTATTTTTCTAATCTTCATAAGGACCTGTGATATTAACACTGGGGTACAATCGGACATAGATAAATTACAAAATATGCTCAAAGTTTAACAGCTTGAAGAGGCAGAGACAGGATGTGGATGTAAGTATATCTGACCGTAGAGTCTATACTATTAAAACACTACTCTGTGATAGCTTTTCATGTTTATGGAGAACCTACAATTATAACAATGTCAGATGGAAGTAGTAATGTACTTTAGTTCTGAAATATCCATCATTTTTGCTATTTTGTCTTCTCAGCACTTGTTTCCCCCTTCTTTGGAAACCCTGACTTCATTTTCAAGTGTTTCTTCATTTTCTCTTTGGATGAGCTTAGTGGGGCTGTCAATCAAGATTTCCTGCTAACAGAAAGGCAATACAAACTTTCTCATAGGAAGGACTTTCTGTCCAGTTGAGTCTGAACCATGGCCTTTAGCTTTTAGGAAACAGTTTTGCCATAAATATCAGATTTGTAAACTCAGGATTGATTGGACTTTTGGTAATCAGAAAGCAAGTCTTAATAGCTTTCAATGTGTGTGAATAATAACTATAAAAGATACTCTGTAGTCATAAATTATCTGTGGTATAAAAGGTGGTGGACAGTGAGACGCATAAAACAATGAATTTTGTTAAAATATTGTTGCATGAAAAAGTTACCTTCAATGAATGAAAAAAGTCATAGTTTTCCCTTGAGTCAAAAGTTATAAAATAAGACTCTGAAATAAATTCCAATCAGAAAGTACAAGCCATCAAATATGTATTGAAGGAAAAGTATCTTCTATGATGACACATAGTTCATCGAAACAGTGCCATGTGGAGTGATACCTTAGCTCCTTTAGGTCCCCACATAATTAAGATACTATACAGCACTAAAACTATACAATAATCTCTGACAGAAAACATAATCTACTAGAAACATTTAGAATAAAGGAGAAAATTCTTCTAAGTAATCATAGATAATTCTTATGTCATGTCTGGCAGATGTTAATGAGCAGTAAAAGGATCTTTAATGAAACGGAGATGTGTGAGTTTGGTAATTGCTGTGGTCAAATTCATTAAATCATGGCAAGGTTTCTAAAGGAAGATCTAATGAGCTTGATTACAGGAGGCATGCTTCAGCCAAGCTGCAAGGAGCAACCAGCTGTGCGGCATTCCAGAATCACTCATGGGTTAGCTTCCTGTACATCATGTAAAATATATAGATACACAATTCCAATTAAAAAGGGGTGGGGGTTCATTTGGTAGCAAACAGTGCTGACTTCTGGAGAAATATTAGCACTTTCATCCCTTTTTTATCTTTCACAATATGAATTTATGCAATAAATCTATCGGCAGTGTATGTTGAGTAGCATAAATCTTTTTTTTTTCCATGTACAACCAAATTGCTCCTCTACACCATGCTTTACTGGCTTTACCAACCTAGGGAATGCTCAGAGATGACTGATAAGAAAACTACTTTTAGTAGCCATGCCAGTGGTTAATATGACCAACAGAATATATCTAACAGGTAAGTAGAAATATTCTAAAGATAGCCATTAAAGAGGACAAAATCTTCTTGGTGTGTGGGCTCAAACATTTCCTGGGACTCTAGATTTTACTCTTTAGTTTTGGTAACTGATGTTTAAGAAAGATATTGGAGAGATAAGACATAATAGCCAGGATGAAAATCAAGTACAAAATTACAAAGCATCAATAATATTTTATTTTTAAATTCATCTGTAAAATAAGCTCTAACATATTTGTTTACCTTATTTGTGCCCTTTCTCTATAATGAATGAGTATATGAGCCATATACCTACTGGGCATACAATTAATTTTGGTTTATGTAGTAAACTGATGAATCAAATTTGCAGATTACTGGGCCGGCCCGGTGGCGCACTGGAGAGTGCGCTGCTTGGGAGTGTGGCAGCGCTCCCGCCGAGGGGTCGGATCCCATGTGGTGACCCGTTCCCACCCACTGGCTGAGCGTGGTGCGGGCGCGACACCGAGGGTTGCGATCCCGTTACCGGCCAGTAAAAAAAAAGACAAAAAGGAAAAAAAAAATTGCAGATTACTCATATCAATACATTTCTGAACATGATAATAAATAAATGGTATTAAAATATGAATCCCCTATGGAAATGCTGTATCTCTGTTATGTATGTATTAACATCAATATCTGTATTAATATAAACTTTGTATAAATATTTCCTCAAAAATATTCCAGCAAACAAGAATATTATTTTATAATTTGAAAAATATTATTTTATGCTTAGTAATTTTTGGATAAGAGTTCATTTCATGATTTTTAAAAAATACCACAGAGAAATTATTCAAGATACATCTTTCATATTTATTACTTATATTCTTAGTATCTATAGTTGCTCTGGTGTCCTACATATAAGACAGTACTTAGATTTGTGGACGAACATTAATCTCAGTTTGTCAGAGGTCCTTGAAGAACTTTCCTCTTCATAGACATAGTGTCAGTGTTAAGCTTTTTCAGATAGTAAATGGTCTACAAAGAAAATCTTGGAACTCCTCTGAGAGAATAAATACAGCCTGAATGCATCATTGTGAAAGAGTAGAGATTAAGTTGTCTGGAAATCACAGGTATAAGCTGATAGAACTAAGTAATAAGCTGTGTTAGAGATTTATTTTTTATCTAGTCAGTAAATTTTCATCAAATGATCCCTACAAGTTATGTGATTCAGAATTTAATTCTTTAATAGAATAGACACCTCCAGTGTTACAGAATAGGTTAAATAAAATAACGGTTATTTACACAATTGGGTAGACAATCTATTTCTCTGATGTTAACTTGTCTAAAACAAACTTTGGTATATTTATTTCTTGCTAGCTAGCAAGCTATCAATATCTTAAAATATAGGATTAAAAAACATGCTAGCTATATTACATAAATTATTATACAGAAACGAGAACTAAAATTTCAGAATAAGGGACAGCAGTCAGAAGCTGAAAGGTTTCAGCACTAGTTATTTATACATAACATCCACAATACTTAATCTAAGAGTAATAACTTTTTATCAGTAAGATCCCTGTAACCTTCTGATGCAACTTATCAGAGTAGGCGAATTATCTCCTGTTTCTGAATTGTGATAAATACAAATTCAGTGTCACATCAGTGAACACCATTTCTGCTGGGAGAATAGTAAGATAAGGCAACGAGAATGAAGGAATCAAAAGTAGTCCTCATGTTAACACCAAATGATGTTCCATTTTTCCTCTCCCTTGTCAGGAATTTCTGACTTAGGACTTCTTCTTTCCTAAACACATAATCGTAGAATTTTAAAAATTAAATTTGTATGTCTATTTGGTAATTATCCTTAAATTAAAATAGAAAAATGCCTGGTTTTCAACGTTTTTGCAGATATTTGGGGAACGGCCAAAAATAAAGTTTACTTTGAGGAATAAACTAAATCTTAAAATGATGTAGGTAAAATGTGAAATTATTTAGTTCTCTGTAAATGTTTAAATCTGAGACCCTGGTTTTCAACGTTTTTGCAGATATTTGGGGAACGGCCAAAAATAAAGTTTACTTTGAGGGATAAACTAAATCTTAAAATGATGTAGGTAAAATGTGAAATTATTTAGTTCTCTGTAAATGTTTAAATCTGAGATCATCTGATGAGAATAATTTATATTTATTATTTATCTAAATTTACAAGGCTTTAATGTCTTTGGTTCCTGAGACTGTCTGCTTTTTCTCAGAATTGATTCCCCAGTACCTAGCACATACGATCATGCACTGAATAGTGCCGTTTTGGTCATCAAAGGACCACATTTATAACAGTGGTACCATTAGATTATAACAGAGCTGAAAAATGCCTATCCTCTAGTGATGTCGTAGCCTTTGTAACATCGTTGTGCAATGCATTACTCATGTGTTTGTGGTGATGCTGTTGTAGACAAATCTACTGCAAAATATGTTGAGAAGGAGTGCCCGGCTTACCCACAGGGTGACCCTGCCAAAGGTAGTTTAGCCCTTTAAGATAGAAAGCCAAGCGCTTAACATATTAGATCTGACCCCCTTTTAGAATTCCTAGAGTTTTTAAAATTTTCCTTACTCATCCCCATAGCAAAATAATAGTTAATAATAATCAGCTAACTCTCACTGAGTGTTTGCTGAGTGCAGGCACAATTCTTACCTGTAATTTAATTTTCGTAACTTTATGAGGGTGGTATTATTCTAATTCCCATTTAACAGATGGGAAAAGTGAGGCACAGAAAGACTTAGCAACATAATTAGAGGCCCATGTTTGTGCAACTGTGGACAGTGAAGATAGTAGGAAAATTCATTGCTGTTCCCTTTCATAATAAACTTTCAAACAATGACAAAACCACCTAATGACACATTTCTCAGAACGTATCCCTGTCATTAAGTGATGTGTGACTGCACTAGGGTCCATGGTGAACACTTGATAAATGTTTGTGGTTGTTTCCATCACCCTTCACAAGTATAAAGAGGACAGAAAACTTTCATCACTTCGTAGATACTTTTCTATAGCAATGTTTCCTTGTTCCCTCTCCAACATCTAGAACTTTGTAATACTCTTAAAAATACCACTTGGAGAAAATGATGTGACTTTATGTTTCCATTTAACCTTGAACTGCCCAGCAAACTCAAGAGAGAATTTCAGCTAAATCATTCTCTACAGAGAATCTTCAAAATGACCAAAGCAAGACCTAATTCGTAATGTAAGGGCAGGTCCTCAAGATACTAGGATATATGGCCTCGTAACTGAGTTTATACACCAGAAGAAAATTCTGTTTTTGAGGGAGCGATTCATTATTCCTCTGAATAAAAAAATCATTGTTTTGGAAGTTCAGTTGAAAACACACACTGTTGAGTAATGTATTGCTATGGTGACAACTTCTGGGAATGCCTCATATTACTAAATTGCTGAGGCAAAACTAAAATTTCTGTCCCTTAATATTTGTGATTTGGGAACCATGCTAGGAAGTTATGATGTGGTGGTGAGAAAAGGACAGGGAAATTTAAACAAAAGCAAAAACTTTAACAAGTTGAAGAGGTAATCAGCTGCAAGTAGTCTTTCTTTTTTCTGTTTTTCTTTTTTATATTTATTAGTTATTGATTAATCACGACTAATATTTCATAGTTATCTAATGAAGAATGCACTTTGCCAATAAGTGTTTGAGCAGACTTAAATTGTTCTTATGGGTAAAAGATCATAATCAGTAATTCTAAGCAATAATTTTCGATATATGGATTCTTTTCTTTCTAGTACCCCATATTACTTTTTAGTGGAATATTAAGTGAAGTAGAATATATTGACTAAATCAGTGCAGATAGCTGCTTGCAGTGAAGACTGCCTTGCCAAAGCAAATAGCTGTTAACCAAGCATAACAAAGATAACTGAATAGTCCAAGTGATGAGAACAGCAAAAATAAAGGCAATAAAGTGTGAAATTAAAAGTTAAGTGAAGTAGCCAAGATAAACAAAAATAGGCTTCTTTTTAAATTACAGAGTAAAACCAATTAAGCCCATCAACTTGTTAACAATGAACACATTTTGCATCGCTCTGGTGATGTATTTCAGGTCTTTCCCCTAAAACCTGAGTGTACAATTGTGGTGCTTTTGCATCTATTCTTAGACCCAACATCCAAAGCAGAGGGATTTACAGTATAAAGTAAATCATTATTTTCCACATTTTAAGGGAAAGTAAACTCCTACAAAATCACAACAAAACAATGAAGGCACGGAGGGGCAAGGATGAACCCCCAGCTCTCTGTGCTTAGGTGCATTAGAGTCACACATCCATGGTGCCAGGAGGGCAGAGGTGGCAGAGGAAGTGGTATGAGAATAACCACAAACTTATGGGGATAGGAGTGGCAGCCTACTTCCTGTGAGACTTCTGCCAATCAGGGCTGGTGGTTTGCTTCCTGGGGAATTTTCATTCATGTCGCAAGTGTTTCCAACGATGAAATGACAGTTTTAAGTAAACCACTAGTGACTAACGAGCATAGTGATTATAAGCATGATAACTAGATGGGTTTCCTGTTAATTACTTTTCAGAGTCTCATTTTTCCTCTTCTGGAAAATGAGGTTTATAATACCTAACTCTCAGGTTTTGCATGGGTTAAATAAAATGATATAACAAATGGAGTATTCTTTAGCTAGTGTTTGGCATCTGCGGGTCTTTGAGAAAATACACATGCGCTTGGGATCTACATGATCTATGTGCATTGTAGGTTGAGCCTGTTCATCCGTATTTTGAAAGAAGTTCCCGGGAGTTTTGTGAGCATACATGTAATGAAGGAAAGCATAAAGGTGAAAGGGTCACTAAAGGTAAACACTTTCATGTTTCCTGCACATGGCACAAGATTAGGACTTTCACATGTCAAAGGAAAACATTGATTTCAATCCCTGAGCCTTGTTATTTGAGACCATTCTATTTCCCTGTATGCTGCTGCTGCTGCTGCTGGCACAGCAATCCTGCTGACTTGTAGTGCTGCTCTGCACTACTCTCAACTAACCACCATCTATCAATGTGACAGTTATCGGTTTGTAACTGTTGGCCTTTTCTCCACTCCCTAGTTCTAGCCTTAACTCTAATTCCTTTCATGTCTTTTAGCATTTACCTAGTAGAGCAATGGATTCTTTAATAACTTACCTCACATGAATTAGTTATGTGACTCTAAATTAATGAGTCAACACCAATTCCCAAATGAGCAAAGAATTCCAATTTTTAAATTTATGCATAATGAATAAGTAAATAATCTTAACAATTGGATTTCAATATTTTTAGAGAAAACAGTATTACTGGTTATATAATATACTAGATGTGTTCCAAACAATAAAGATTTGCTTACAAACAGCTTAAGAAAAGACTAGATAACATTTTAAGAGGTGAATTTTAAAGAAAAGATTATCTGGTACAGTTTAGTTTTATGGCTCTCTAGTTTCATTTATTAAAATACGAAGAGTTTATATCTCATTAGTAATATCTGATGATTGTGAACATTATAAATTTCTCTCAAAAATGTTACCTTTAAATAATAGTGAATAATATGAAGTATAGAGAGGCAGTGGAAGGCACAGGATGTAATGTTACTGTTTACTAGGAGGATTTGTGAGGGATATGTTATAAAACCAAAAAGCTACCCAAGAATAAATCTAACAAAAGATATGCAAAATCCTTACACTAAAAGTTACAAAACAATGCTGAGAAAATTGAAAGGACCTAAATACATGGAGACATACACCACGTTCATAAATTAAATCTCAATATTGTTAAGATGTTAATTCTTCCCCAAATCGATCTATAGATTCAAAACAATCCCAGTCAAGATCCTAGCAGGCTTTTGTGTAGAAATTGACAAACTAATTATAAAATTTGACGGAAATGCTAAGAACCTAAAACAGCTAAAAGAACTTGGAAAAAGAACAAAATTGGAGAACTTACCCTACAGCATTTAAGACTTACTAAAAGCTACGGTGACTGCAACTGCTATATACTGGCAAAGGTAGATCAATAGAACAGAATAGAGACTCAAGATATAGACACATACATATATTAGCAATTGATATGCAACAAAAATGCTAAGACAATTGAATGGGAAAAGAAAATTCCTTTCAACAAGTTGTGAATATAATAACTACTTTTCAGAGTTGTTGTGGATATATTGCTTATTTTTGTGTAATAAATTACTCCAAAATTTAGCTACTTAAGTACAAAAACATTATCTTGCACAATTGCTGACAAAATTACAGTCAAGATGTCACCTTGGGCTACAATCATCTCACAGCTCAGCTAGGGCTGGAGAATCTACTTAAGATATAATTCTTTGGCTATTGACTGGAGGCTTTAGTCCTTTTTCTTGTAAGCCTCTCCATTGGAAGTCTCCCACATTGCAGCTTGCTTACCCCAGAGTTAATAATGAGAGAGAGAGAGCACCAGCCTAAAATGGAAGCCTCAGACTTTTAAATAATCTAAATATGGAAATACATAACATCACTTCCTCTGTATGCTTTTGATCACATAGAATGCACCTAGTACAGTGTGGAAGGGCACTACACAGAGTGTGAATACCAGGAGGTGAGAATCATTGACAACCATCTAAAAGACTGGCTACCACATAGGAATAAAGGTAATTAAATGTATAAAGCATTCAGAACAGTTCTTGACACAGCAGACACACTATATAAATGTTATCTATTCCTATTATGACTATATCAATTATTTCGATAATTGATGACAATAATAACATTCAAGATATTATTATTGTGATTATGCCATATTTATAATTATGACTTTTTTCTTCTTATGCCCAAAGAGGTGTGATTAGTAGCTATTTCACTGAAATTGAATTTTCTAACACAGAGAAACCATTTTAGTATTTACTGTAAAGTTCTTACAGTGTGATTTTTGAATGGATACAGGAAGTCATTTCAGTGTCAATGTGAATTCAGAGAACTGCCCTAATAATTATAGGCTGACCTTGATTGCATTACATTCTATGTTGAAACTTTATCATTCTAGACTTTGATATTTAATGCCATGTGGCAGTTTCCAATTTCAGTGTCAGCAAGTAGAGCCAATGTGCCAGGTGCAAGCTGAGATGATGTTTCAATGCACAATTTGGATGCCAGTGTTAGTGCTTTGCTTCCTCTGGGTCAGCTCATCTTTCTGACATTAAGCTGTTACTGGCTCAGTGCTCCAGTGATGTGAGGTCAAAATAAATGGAATCATTGTGGATGATTCTTGCAGGACACATACCTTTGTGCAGAACGTTATTAATTTCATTACTTGTAATATCTTCCCCTCCAAAGTCAGAATCATGACCTCCTGGAATTTTGAAGGGTTGAATGAATGAATTTATAGTATCTCTGAATTTAATAGATCTACTCATAAAGTAAGAAATCTTAAAACTTTAGATTTGAAATAGACAACTGACCCAAAGCTACATGAAGTATGTTCTTCAGAACTGTAGTTCTTCAGGATGTTAATGCTGTTACATGATGTCATTGGCATATGTAATTTCTTGACTATTCATTCTTTTTTTCAATAATCTCACAATTTCTTTTCAGAAAATTACCTTTCTCCCAGGGTGCATTAGCCTAGGCTCCCTAGAAAACAGAGGATGAAGCAAACTTTGATGCTAATATTTCAGTTGACAAATGTCATTCAAATGTAGAAAACACAGGGGGAAAAGAAAGGGGGCAGAGAAGGAGGAAAAGCGAATATGAGACAGTGCATCCCAACCCCCAAGAAAACCCAGATGTTGGCTCAGTCATTCAGAATACCTTCAGAGAAGCAGTTTAAAACCGCTGTTCAGGGCCGGCCCGGTGGCGCACTGGAGAGTGTGCCGCTTGGGAGCGCGGCGGCGCTCCCACCGAGGGTTTGGATCCCATGTGGAGACTGGTTCCCGCTCACTGGCTGAGCGTGGTGCGGGCACAACACCGAGGGTTGCGATCCAGTTACCGGTCAGTAAAAAAGACAAAAAGGAAAAAAAAAACCGCTGTTCATTGAACAGTCCCAATTCCTGTCTCTCATTAGTGAAAATCCATCCTGTACAGTGTTAAATCCTCCACTCTTCCGAATTATGTTGATCTCTCCTCTTGATGTAATCAGGGGGAAGACAGTGCCTCCCTGGGTATGGTTTTCTTGGCCCTGGAGTTTCTGTGACTCTTACAGTGAAGCTTTTAATAGAGTCCATGGAAGCCTGGTCCTCACCTCCAGGATAGGTTGAGACAACTGTGTTATAAGACCGTGGCTTTACGACTATGGGAACAGTGAGTACTACAGCATGAGGCTGCTGGCTGGGAAATATGTCAGTCTGAAGAAGCCTGAAAGGCAGGTGGTGCTGAGCTAGTCTGTGGAAGGCAGAAGATAAGTCCACACATAAGATGTGGACATTGGGGGGGCATACAGGGTAGGAGGGGGGAATTGTACTGAAGTCAAAGAGACCAGATCATCCTATCCCCTAACTCTGGTTCAGCCAGTAATAGTAAAATACGTAAGACACTTGATCACCTATCAGGACTTGCAAAAAAAGTATTCAAAAACTAAGTTTGCAACCCTTGGCTTCTCAACCACACGAAGATATACAAACTATCCAGTTGAAATGATTTTCAAGATAGAGTTATAAATTTGAAATTGTGAAAGGATCATGCTTTCCACTTACCTCAGATATAATGATAAGGCTTAAATAAAACTACATGGAGAATTTGATAGGTGTTGCTGAAGTTTGGGAGTTCAGAGGACACATGAACTGGTATTTCCTTGCCTGGGCAAAGTATATGGCATTATGTGGCAGCAAAGTAGTGTTCTGGGGTGGTTTGGAAAAGAACTCCAATGACTGGCCCAAGGGCTGGGTTTACCATGGTGGTGTAGTGGTCTGGGGTGGTCGGAGGGAGAGAGAATTAGAAAGAGAAGGATTGAGAGAGTCTATTTGGACCAGAAGTAGAAGGGGAATTCACAAATGCCAGACAGATCTCTTTCACCTTTGCATTGGAACTGCAGATGACAGATCTTCCCTTAAGACCTCATCATTATTTCTTTTCCCTCACATCTCTCTAACTCTGGGGTTGTTAGACTGGGCAGGAGGAGTAACTGGTCTGGCTAGAACAAGGAAGAATTTTACTTTCAATTTATTTGAGAGTTCTGATTATTACACTTGTTTAGGTACATTAATAACAAGTGTCTCAACACTAAGGCGAGCAGGAGAGGTTTGTTAACCAAGAGTGAACAGCTGTGGGGCTTGCCCAGATTTTATTCTGAACAGAGACAAGATGTTCTCAAGTAGTAAATTTTCAGGGGCACTCTTAAGCACAAAATTAAAGCCATTTTATACTATTTCATTATTGTTCCTTATGCCTCCTGCTCTCTCAGTATGCTAATAATATAATATTCCTTTTCTTTTTTCCTATTTATAGAAATGAGTTTAGGAGCTTTCCTCTTTGTTTTTCTTTAATAATAAGCTACCATCCCCAACATGGGCTACCTTTTCATGCTCTTTTTGCTCCACTGTTTCCATTAACATCTCCTTTAAAATATTTACTTCTGATTACAGAATAATTTATTATTCACTGTAAGGGAACTTTAAAAAGGTAGAAAATCCCTATGAAATGCAAATACAAAATTATCCACAAATGCACTGCACAAGGAGAAGCACTATTATCATCATGTTTTATCTTTCAAGAGATACGTTTTTATATATGATATGAATTTTTTACACACGCTATATTTTTAAACTGATTTTAACCATCACTTGTGGTTATTTCCCCCATTATCAATTTTAAAGGTTCTCTTGTATTTCATTGTGTGGATATTGTTTATTTAATACTTCCGTATTTTGGAACATTTTAATTGCTTCCATTTTTTAGAATAACACTGACATGAATATCCTTGAAGAGAATTTTTACTTTGATATCCACAGTAATCCTTTTCTGAAATTAATATATATATTTTTACTTCTTGCATTTTATGTTCAAATTTTTGTTTTTATCCTTTGTTCATATCCTTTTGTTCTGTTCTCTGACTAGACTATTCATTCATGCTTTTCTCCTTACTCATTCTTGGATAAGGGGAATTCTATCTGATGTTGGTAGAGTTGGGCTAGACCTGTAAACCATGTACTCGAACACTTAGGCCTCATCTTAGATTTTTAACTTTAGGTCTGCTCCTTATTCAGTGATCCCGAAGGAGTAGGAATTAAAGAAGAAGCTGGAGCTGGAGTATTCCTAAAAGGAAAACTTGATCATTTTTTTTATTTCTGAACTTTAGCATTATATGCCAAAAATCTATAACTATCTTGGCCTTGCCTCTCCTCGAGTGACATTTCTAACCATTTTCTACTCTACTATGAATCAGGGTAACAAAGAGGACCTGGAAAAAGCCAAGCCACATTATATGCCAAAAATCTATAACTATCTTGGCCTTGCCTCTCCTCGAGTGACATTTCTAACCTTTTTCTACTCTACTATGAATCAGGGTAACAAAGAGGACCTGGAAAAAGCCAAGCCACAGGGAACTCCCATTCCCCACAGGATTTCTGTGTGTAGTTATGATTGGTCTTACACCTCTCCGTCCTGGTAGGTCTAAATAATGTTCCTTCGCAGAGGTGACTTGGCCCACATCCCTTTAGTCTTTAGTAGGGTTCTAAGAGACATATAGAAAGAAATGAGAAAGATTTGAGCCATCTACATTTAAATCCTTCCCAGGAATCTCTAAACGTTCTCTTAAATACTTTCCTCTGTTTATTGGTTTGAATAGAACAAAACCACAGAACATTGATTTTATTTTTATTTTATGATCATCTGTTACATGTGTATTGACTTACATAAAATGCAAATTGCCAGATACCCAATCCAGGCTCTTTCTACATTTATAATTAAATGAAATTCTTTTGAATCACCTAACTGCTTTACACATGAATAAAAATACTTGAATGTTTCTAAAGGTTGCCCATATATGTCCAGAATTATGTAATCCTCTTATTAAGCTTAGTTCAATAAATGCCACATCAAAAAATAAGAAAAAGCAGGTTTCTTATATACCTATTTACATACTTGAATTATGTAAATATGTATATAGTATATATAAATACTTTCCTTAAGTATGATATAAATGAGAATAAAACACTGACTATATAGTTTTGTAATTAAATCAGAGTACAGGGTATCTTTTCACCCATCTATTCTTTGTTTTCCTTTTAGCACAGATAATTAAAACTGGCTGAGGTAAAACATTTTTCCTTTTCTCATTTATACTTCTGCTTTTCTATGGAAAGGAACTAAACCAATTTAATATTCTAGCAATCTATCCAAGATTAACAATGATAATCTCAAATAGTAGATTCAATTGTTTGCTTGTCTGATATCAAACTTTTGGAACATTTAGAGATAACATTTCAAGATTTGTTTCTTAATTTTTTTCCTGCTTGCCAGTGGATATTATTTTCAAATATGCTATCTATTCTTGAACTAATTAAGTACCTAAAATAATTTTGATAAATGAATATTATCTAAAATATAATGATGTAATTCTTTGCATTAACTGCATCATAGGCTGGGTTTGTTTCTAAGTTCCACCTTTCCCAGAGGTAATTCTTTACTAATACATTGTGAAATATACACTTGTTTTTCAGAACCTTAACAATCATATCATTCAGAAGTAAAATGCTTGCCAATCATTGATGTCAATTTTACATCTAATATTGAATTTAATTTCCACAGATTATACTTGCAAATTTCTTCTTAATGGAGGGACACTTCATAGGTAGACAGTACATATGGATCATATACCATGATTCATGGATAAAATTTTGGCTGAAATTCATCATTCATATTATTTAATCAATATTTTCCTGAGAAAACATTTATAGTTTTCTAAAAATTCAAAAAATAACAAATTTCAGCAGCGTATTTAGATAACAATAATAAAACTATAAGAAATAAATGCATTAGGATAAAAGATTACTGTTAAATATCACATATAAGGACACATATCTTACTGGAGTTTTACAAATCTAAATATCTGAATTTGAGAAATCTTTGCAATAGGTATAGGGAGATTGAATTACAGCCCTCTATAGAAATTATCCATATGGAGGAGAATTGGCCTGAAGGCAGACTTGATTAATTATAGATTGTGTTTTCTTAGTCATTCAGCAGATCTATACCATTAATACACAGAGCTGTATATCAGGAAGGTAAAAAATTTTGGTTAACACAAAATAAGTAGTTTGTACAAAAAAAAAATTGTGCTGGTAAAACTCGATGTTTCAGCTGTCTGATTCCATACCAGACCCAAAAATTTGGGTATTACAAATGTTTGCAATTTGCATGGGGTTTTTGATTGTCTTTTATATGATATTGTAAGGCAAGTAATTGATGACAAACAAGAAAGATCCTTTTGTCATAAGAAGGCCTTGACTATTGATTAGTTGAGGGGTTCACTGTGCTGTGAAAGTTAATTTCCACAGGTCTGGCATTAGCCTTAGCTTTTCTACTTAAATAAGAAATACACATGTATGGCACTGCCCTCTGGTCAAGGTATGAAGCATCTTGATTAATAGGGTTGCTTTGTGCCCAAGGGTCTGAGGAGATTTGGGTGGTTTGTGCTAGCTTGTCAGCACTGCTTATTGATTACAGAGAGATTGATGATTTCAACTTGGGCTCAATGAGATCCCTGAAGGGTTCTGCTGTTGAGCTAGTTACTTAGCATGAATAGACCTATATGGCCAGCATTTATTGAGTATATATTGAATTCCTGGTTTTGAGGTATTTTATGTATAACTTCTAACTTTTGTCTGATGATGATTTCCTTTTGCTGTTATGCTCTACCTACATAAAATATAAACCTAATGCTGTGGATTGAATGTCCCCCCAAACTCATTGAAGCTTAATCCCTACTGTAACTGTTGAGGGTGGGAAATCCTACTATGATAATTGCAGGGTGGGGCCTTGAAGAGGTCATTAGGTTGTGAGGACCATGCCATAGTGAATGGATTAATCCATTTGATGGTTTAATGGTGGCCACGGCCATGGTTCTGATGGCTTTAAAAGGAGAGTGCGTGAAAAGCTCTCTCCCTCTGCTTCTGCCATCCACCATGTGACACCCTGCTTTGCTGTGAAGAGTCATTATTCACCAAAAAGGCTCTCTCTCATCAGATGTGTTTCCTGGACTTTGCACTTCAGACTCTGAAACTGTAAGCAACAGATATTCCATTTCTTTATAGATTACCCAGTTCCTGGTATTCTGTTATAAGCAACAGAAATGGACTAATACACCTACCATCTGTTATAGTACTTTCTTCGGGCCAAATTCTTAGCCACTTGGATCTCTTTATTTTACCTTTTCTAATCCTGTGGATCCATCTCATCTTGAGATCTTAACCTCTACTACAGTAACCCAAAATCATATTTCTCATAACTAACAAGAATAGAACAAAACAAAACAAAAAAATTTGCTCTTCGAAGTCCACAACTTTGCCAGTGAAAGAACTTCTTAAAGGTGCCTAGAATTCATCACCTTTGCTATACCAAGGTGTCTACATTAACATCACAAACCAGAACCTGTTAGAGTGAACAGGACTAAAGCCATGTTGGAAACTAAAACCACATGCACTGTAGGGAAATTTTAAAAGGACACAATTTTTTTCTTGGCATGCATTTCTTTGAGTTCCCTCTTTTCCTATAGTTACTTGATATTTTGAACCTTGGTTATGGGCAAGATGACATTATTTACACCAATATAAAGTTGTTTTCCATTCAGCCTGAAGCTGCAGGCTTGCAACAAAGCATGTACTATCCAGCAGGACTCTGAGGTAAGAGCAGGATCAGAAACCAGACAGAGCCTTGGTGAGACCGTGACTTGGCTCCTTGCACTGAGCCCCGACGGCTCACATCTCCCTTCTTCCTGCTTGTCATTTCCCATGCTCCATTCCCTCAGCCTCCTGTTTAAAAACCCCTCAGTAAATGTTAGTTTTTGAGATGGCTTTAGTCTGGCCATTCCTCCTTCAGGTTTGCCAAAGAGATGAGTTAGCTCAACATCTCTCCTCAGGTCACTAGTGTTCCTGAATAGAAGCTGACTTCCATTTTCACCAACATTTGACTTTTGAGTGGTTTGTTTCTGAAAGGGGGCAGGCAGCCAGACTTGTGCCCAGAGACAAATCAACAGATTTCTGATTGAACTATGTTAATTTGGAATTTTGAATCATACAACGTTAAAACTGAGCCAGTTGTATTAATGATTCCAAAGATATTGTTATCTCAGTCTATAAATTCATCTCCTATAGTGAATTCATTCCAGATGTATTCAAAAAGTTGGACCTTTGTATTGCTACTATGAGTAAAGAGAAAGGAGGAACTTCACAAAGCTTTAGGGAAAAGCTCTAATACTTGTTCATCTTATTCATAAATTTAATAGGAACTGTATATTTAGTGCTGTAAAATTGGTTCAAATATGCTAAATTTAACTTTATTCTAACACATGATTTATAGTTTAAATATACCCATGTAAACTTATATTTATCGTCACTTCATGTAAAGAAGTCCTAAAATTGTTTTCATGTCCTAAAATATATTGAATTTAAATTGATCACAATGAATATATATTAGAGTAAGAATATCTTAAAATAATTTTGGAAGTAAATTAATACAAATTTATTCAGAACAAAAGAAAGATGTTTAAATTATTGCAAACATTCTTAAGCAGAATAAGATAAGAGGAGTAGTTCAGGATTGAACGATTAATTAAAAACGGGCTTAAAATTTATACATAAAAAAATTTCCTTTGATATCATTTTCCTTCTATTTTTATTTTAACTTTTAGTACTTTGGTGGAAAAAAAGACAAAGCAAGCATTCAAATTCTTTTTAAAATTGCATAATGTAAAATACATGCTTTTGATCAAATCTAGAGATTCATATCAAATGCAAAAGGCTCTTCTTATTAAAGTTTTCAAAGGGAATTGATACAGAGATTGAGTACTACAAAACTGTTTAACTCTATTTCATGTCATTCTTAAGAACTAAATTATCTTTTTGAAATTTCCACATTTTCCTACATTCTTCAGGCTATCCCACTGTCTGCATTCTTAGTAAAACAAGACTTTCTTTTAAGGGCAAATATCTTTTATGTTTTTGTTAACTCTTTTTGAAAACTTACTTCAAAGCATATAAAAATAAACTGTGGCTCCTTAATTGACATTTAAAGCTGTTGCATATCTAAAACACATGCAATACTGATTAAAGAAACAGATGAAGAAATGGAAAGAGTGAAAACAAATGAGTATAAGAAAACCTAAGATTTTTAAGGAAGAGAAAAATTTAAATTATAGATGATAATATAAGGACTTTTATTTTAAAATAGTAGAATCCTGATATTATTCAATGTCAAATTTATTCTCCTAAAAACACCATCTACATGAATGCCTATTGTAAAGCCTGATTAGTCTGAACTGCCTATTGCACGAACAAGACTAAGGACCCTCTAAAAGAGAAGGAAGGTTTTTGTTGCTGCTGCTGTTCTTTTCTTTTTTTCTTTGCAGGTCACAAACTGAGCTCTATGAATTAGATTTCTATTTTATTTCTCCAGGAAGAGGGGCCAAGACTAGATCTTCCCAGATAACACTTGCAGGGAGATCCACTCATGCTTCACAGACAAGTGGAATCGTAATGGCAATGAACACATTCTTTTTCTCGTGTGAGTACGTTCGCTAAAGTGTTTCGGTGAGGAATAGTGCATTTACTTCTCCTTCCATTTTCTCCTCCTCTTTCTCCTCATTTTCCTTTACCTTGTTGCTGTTGCTATTATTATTATTCTTAGATATATATAACCATGTTTTGACATTTTCTTTATTGGCCATTGATGCATTAAATATGCTCCGACAAATAAAGCCACGTGATTCACAAATTAAAGAACTTATTGTCACCGTAATTTATCTGGTAGTAAATTCTAAAGCTACCAAATCAGCATAAAAAAGTTCAGCTTTGCAGTGGAAGACTTCAGTGACTTGACCATCAGCTATTGAAGAAGACTTGAGGATCATATGTAAATGACAGGCACTTAGAGTGCAGCACTATCTAAATAAAGAGTAGAACATTTCATCTGCTTCAGTGTACATTCTCTAGGCTCTTCAAGTATAATAACTGGTTGTGATTTCCCCTTCAGAGCCTTCCTAAAGGTTCGCTATAATCTGATGGCACTCGGATAAACACCTTGATGTGGGATGAAAGATACTAAGCAAGGACAGATGAAATTTGTAAGATATTATACATTGACTTTTAGTCCTATCTGGCATACTAAATTTATAAGTGTAAAATATTTTAAAGCAGTGTAATCCTAAATCATTATGGAAAAATTACACTCCTGGATTAAATATAACACAAATCAAAAGAAATAAAAACAATCAAAACAATTGACAGTGTCATGGGGATATTTCAAATAGAATTACACAAAAAGCAGTGTAATCCTAAATCATTATGGAAAAATTACACTCCTGGATTAAATATAACACAAAACAAAAGAAATAAAAACAATCAAAACAATTGACAGTGTCATGGGGATATTTCAAATAGAATTACACATCAATAATAGGTAAATATGAGATAGAACATGCTCAGTTTCCATACGTTTGGGTTTCAGGAGTCCCTTCTGGTTTTCAAGCCACTTGCCAAGGTCTCAGGCCCCTCTGCTAGGCCCTCCACTAGAGGAGAGTTGCTGTTGTTTATTGCACCTATTTTTGGTACAAATACACCGAAATTGAGATTACAAGGGGTGAACTTATGCAAATCCAATAGCTGAGTATAGTCAGTGAGGTGGAATATATCTTTTGAATGGCCTTCCACTAGAGATGCTAAAGAGCAGAATATTCTTGAATATGTTCAGTGCATGTGATAGCATTTGACCAATGAACATGCCCTAAAAAGAGATTAACTGAGCATGTGCAAGAGTATGTTACATAACTGGGAATCACCCCCTTAGTTTAATATTCATTAGATATCATGAATATGTATTAGATGGCAAAACTATAAAAGTGGAAGCCCAGTAGAAGGCGGGGCTGCTGCTTACTCTCCTAGAGCCAACCCACACTTCACCTGAGCTGTGTATTTCTTTCTTCTTGTATCAAACTTGCCTTTAGCAGACCACTGTTTCCTCTAGAGCCAGCTTGCACTTTGTGAATGTGTATTTCTTATCTTTGTATTAAACTTGGGAGCTAGACTACACTTTCTCTGTAAAATGGCATCTCTTATTCATTACATTAAATCTGTTCTCACTTTTGACTGTGATTCTGCTCTTGAATTCTTTCCTGTAATGAAGTCTATAACCTGGCAAGAGGATGGTGTGTGTTGAGAATGCCATTGGGCCTTCTGAGACCCTCTCCTCTGGTATCAAATATAAGGTCAAGAATGTTGGATGATCAAATCTGAAAATCCAATATAATGATGTTGAAAAGGGAAAAATAAAAATTATAAGTACATCAATTGTTATTTAACCATGCATATTTTATTTTCCTAAATTCAATTTTCCTCATTTAAAACTGTTTTTTTAATTTAGTATAAATTTATATTTAGGTTAAGTAAAATGAATTATATCCATAACATTAAATACATATTGATATTCTATCACCAATTACCATCTGTGATCTTGTTATAGTCACTTAATTCCTTGTATGATAGATTTCTTGTAATTTAAATAATAATTGTAGTATTATTTCTAAAGCAGTGATCTGAGCATTCACTAAGATTGGGAGTATACTAAGTTAGTGTTTATGAATATAAATGATTTTAGGTGAAATAATTCCTATAAATAATAAGTTGCATAAAGACAACCTTATAAATTTGCAATTTATAAAAATTCAGATTTTCTATGATGAATGTGTTCATCTATATTAATATGAAGCTGAGAGGCAGTTATTGCAAATAGACTCAGAACATCTTGATTTTGAAAAAGACCAAAATTGAATTGCTCTTGAAATATAATTGTGATAGAGGCATTTTTCTACATGCATAAGAAATTGACTCATAGTCCAGTCACTTATACTTAGCCATATGGTCATGAGTAGCTTGCAGCTGACTATGAATTTTACATTATAATCAGCAAAGAAACACTTTCAAAATTTTCAAGAGAAAATTTTTCTAATGATAAATCACATTTTTAATTGTGAAATATCCAAATCCATATTGAAGAAAACATTAAGCTTTCCTCATGTTTGCAAATTCATATTTATAAAAAGATAACGCTTTCATCACATAAAGATTACATGTAGTACCTTTCAACCTGTCTGTCATGAGAAGAATAATAAGCTATTACTGAAAAAGGGATGACTGGCGGGGTAGAGAGAGGGGGTAGTATTAAAAGACACAAAGTTCATTTAAATGTGACTTAAACATTATAATCCCTGGGGACAAAAATAGGTTCTATTTTAAGTACATATGTATATATCTTTATAAACCTTATTACACATATATGAGTTTTTGTTTTCCTAAAAATAGCATTAAATAAAACATTTCAAGAACAGTATGGGAAAAAATGCAACTGTTTTCCTCTTGGAAGTACAGGGCTTAACTAAATGTGGTGTAATATTTAATTTCCTCATAGTTTTATAGGCCAATTTTGATCTAAAGAAATACTTTAAACAGAGGTTGGTAGAAGATGGGTCAGGGGTAGCAGGAAGGAAAGAGATTTGAAATGTATGTGGTGGACAGAGTGAAGATTGTCTAACAACAAAATGCAGACAACAAAGAATTATGGCATGTCTAAATTATTTTATCAAGAGGTAATATATTTCGTTGTTTATTTTACCTAGCTCAACTTAAAGATGTAGTAATTTCCAGAACTCTGGGAAACTTTAATAGAAATCCACTAAAATGAGCCAGCAAATAATTTGTTAAAGCAATTAATAAAACATGTTGACTAGTCAAGTTAGAAATAAAGTTGATTCAAAAGAATCTTCTAGGTAAACTAAAAACAGTGTTATTAGCTGGTAGTTATATTGTTGGTGGTACAGTTGGTTTTATTATTCTGAAGTTGTAGTATGTTACACAGGTTAAAGCAAATGAACTTGTTGGGGTCACTTAGAACAAGGATTTTTAACATTGAAAGGAGCAGATAAAGAGGTAAGATCAATGAGATTAAATAAGAAGAATTCTAATATTGTATTGGAAGCACCAATATACTTACTTGAAACTTAAGTGTGTTCTCTAGTTCTATCTACTAAAAAGTCCTAAAAATAATGGGCAATCCAATAGCAATCAGCATACTTAGTGTCAGATTGTGCTCACTAACTATCATTTCTCACTAAAGGGATACAGAACTCCTTGGAGAAATAGCCAATTCCAGATCTGCAACAGGAAATGTACAAGCTGAGCTATTCATGTCTAATAGAATCATGAGGAAGTTATAAAAGACTACTGATTCTTTAAAAGAACTCCAAGAGCTAACTTCAAGACACTCCCTATGGCTAAATTTGAGATAATTTGAACGTCTTAAAAATAATAGCTGCAATGGATTGAAACACATAGAATACATTTCAATCCATAAATTTTTAACACTAATAAAAATATCTTCAGTGTTCATCTATAGAAAACAGTAAGAAACCACTTCATTACTCTGAAAGAATCAACTGTTGTATTGCATTTCCTGCATGAACTGTGGTTTAGGGTAAACAAATAATTAGAGAAAGTTTCTTATTGTAAAAGTAGTTAAGTTAACAAAAGAAGAATGGTTTACAGAACTAAATAGCACAATTTTGAAACCCTGGTGGAGAAAGACATCTAGGCAATGATCATTAGCAAATGCTAATAAAAAAGAGAAGCAAAAAGTCATCGGGTGCCTCCGTAACATCACCTAAAAGTATTCTTGCCAAAATATCAAACCTGATTCTAAATCTAACTATGAATTTATGAGAAATACTGGAGCTAAAAAACATATTAATCAATAGCATAAGTTTTCAACTAGCAAAATCTAGAATGTGGGAAACTCTGTAGTACAAATAAACTGTTTTATTCAACAAATAAATTATATGGAGAAAAAAAATAAACAGAAAGGGGAGCCTATAGGTCTAAAGACCTAAGTCAAACAAACCAACTGCAAAATATAGAGTTTATTAGATAATGATTGAAAAATACTGTAAAATTATAAATCAATATATTAAAGTACTACTGTCATTTGTTGGTGTGATATTGTAGTTATATCACAAAAGAGCTCTTACAAAGATATGAACTGAAATATCTACAAACAAAAGAATATATATTTTAAATTAGTTTCAAAATAAGCACGGGTGTATTAGGGTTCTACAGAGAAACAGAACCAACAGGAATATATGTTTATATTATATATATATGTTTTTCTACTG